>NW_022630121.1:85294-275294 GCF_010909765.2 Amblyraja radiata
CACTAGGGACAATTTTACATTTATTACTGAGGCAATTAACCTACAAACTGTATGTCTTTGGTGTGTGGATAGAATCTGCAACACCCAGTGATCCACGCGGTCACAGAGAGACGTGCAAGTTACCATTGGACCACGTGTCTCCGCCATGATGAGGCAGCAGCTCTACCCGCTGCGCCACAGTGTTGCCTTGAATCGTTCCGTCTGTTAGCCCTGATATATGTTTATAAAGCCTGACCAATTTTTAATTATTCCCTCTCCTCTGGTTATGCCATGCACCGCTGAGTACTCCTGGACCATGACAACATCTTACATTCAATATGTTCCTGAATGTTGATATCTTCTGATGTACACAAATTCTATGTTATGAAGCAGAATTAGGCTATTCGACCCCCTCGTCTACTCAAGGCTGATCGATCTTTCCCTCTCAACCCCATTCTTCTGCCTTTCCCGTAATCCCAGACACCCGTACTAATCATGAATCCATCTATCTCTGCCTTCAAAATATCAATTGGCCTTCACATCCTTCTGTGGCAAAGAACACCACCATCTGACCTTTGTCTCTTGCATCTCTGGTCAAAATCCTTCCCTCAATTGAGGGAATTGAGGAGAACCCTCGATTCATGAAACCTCTACCTACTTTCTCCATATGTCCCTTCCTTCCAGAGAGAAGATCATCAGAAGTCTTTCCTTCCCCGCTTTTCCGAAGCCTTCCGAAGTCTTCAGGAGGAAATTGCACCTGTAAACCTTCGTGCTGCTCTACCTCCTGCTGTTGGTGGTGATCATTGTAGCCTCCGCCGCGGTGAGCAAAGAGCAATGGCGGTGAGCACAACCATTGGTGCCATCACAGTGGCCCAGGCTGCAGTTCAACGCCGCTGGAAGTAGAGGTCCATCAATATGATCGTGCTGCTGCTGATGACCTTTGCCCTCTGTTGGTTCCCCCTCAACGTCTACACCATCTGCTCTCGGGCCAACGTGTCCAATTCAACAACACCCTCTAGTTGCCTTCCACTGGGTGCCGTGAGCAGCACCTGTTGGAACCCCTTCATCTACCTCATGACCCTTCTGGCCAAATGTGGGGGGAGAAGGAGGAGAGGAGGCAAGATCCTGCCACTCACCGTGGCCAGCGGAGACGGGAGGCAGTTGGGGTGAGATTGGAGGACAAGCCTGGCCCGTCCACGGAGAATAGGAGTGTCTACCTTGGTGGGCGCAGGGGTAACAATGGGGAGGTGAATGCACTTTAGACTTACGAGATACAGCGTGAAAACTTGGTATCATGTTCAGCCCAGGTATTATGGGCCAAGGCATCTGTATCTGTGCTGTATTGTTCTATGTTTAGTTTAGTTCACTTCAGTTTAGTTTAATTCAGTTCAGTTTAGTTCAGTTTAGTTTAGTTTAGTTTAGAGATATCAACGATCACAAGCGACCTCCTAAAATTCTTAAAGGATTGGACAGGCTAGATGTAGGAAAAATGTTCCCCATGTTGAGGGAGCACAGAACCAGGGGTCACTGTTTAAGAATATGGGGTAGGCCATTTAGGACTGAGATGAGGTAAAACATTTTCACCCAGAGAGTTGTGAATCTGTGGAATTCTCTGCCACAGAAGGCAGTGAATGCCAATTCACTGGATGTTTTTGAAGAGTGAGTTAGATTTAGCGGTTAGGGCTTAAATAATCAAGGGATATTGAGAAAAGCAGGAGGGTGGGACTTATTTAAATGATCAGGCATGATCATATTGAATGGGGGTGCTGACTCGAAGGGCTGAATGGCCTACTCCTGCACCTATTATCTATTTCTATGTTTCTACCCTGTACAAACTGGTTCTACGTTATCCTACTTTCTCACCCACTCCCTGCGCTCTATGGGGCAATTTACAGTGGACCCATTAACCTGCAAACCCGCACGTCTTTGGGATGTGGGAGGAAACCGGAGCACCCGGAGAGAACCCGCGTGGTCACAGGGAAAACTACACACGCACATGCACACACACACACACACATGCACACACGCGCATTCACACATATACAAACACACTCACACATACACGCACGCACACACACGCACACACACATGCTCGCACACACGCACACACTCACACACACGCACACGCACACACGCAGCACTCGAGGGTAGGATCGAACCCGGAACTCGATATGGCAGTATATACTTCTCTGAGTAGAGAGATACAGAATGCAAACAGACCCTTCAGCCCATCTTGTCATTCTTTTTAATCTCCCCACATTCCTATCACCTCCCCGCCAAATTCTAAAACTCACCACACACTAGGGTGCAATTTACAAAGGGCTGATTAACATACAAACCCGCACTTCTGGGATATTAGTTTAGTTTAGCCGCACAAATGAAGTCTAGCCGCACCGATCAGCGATCCCCACACACACACACTGTTAATTCTGGCTAAATTGGAGAGGCCAAGACACTAAAATTGAGTAAAGGCTGCTAGGCCATTTGGTCAATTTAAATGTGCCTTCTGCAGAAATAGGACAAGCTGCAGAATGGTGCCAGTTTGTCTAGAGCCTAGATAAGAGCTGCAGGAAGAGAATGGAAACATCTGCAGATCCTGACAATTAGGTGCAAATTGCATGGAATGGATTGGCTGAATCCAAACGAGACATACACATTGTATATAATGTTGCAAAGCTTTACATTGCTAGTTGTTGATTGGATTAAGTATTGAGCCTTGTCTGGGTTTCTTGAATATCAAGGCACATGTTGCGATGTTTGTTTCCTCAATGGAAGCACCGTTTGAATACATTGTAGTAGTCACTATTATTGGGTTAGTGAAATGTCTATCATATACTGTGTTAATTGATATCTGTTATTGGACTGTATAGAGACCACCCCTATGTGGTTCGGCCCCTCAAGGTTCGGGGACCTACAAGAGACCGCTCACACGAGGTCCTGTGTCAATCTTCTGGGAGAACGCTTAGGACTGAGTGACCTTCTGTAGTGTCTCTGCTTGAGCGAGGCTAAAGAGGGCTTGATCAGGCAGATACGAGGATCGAACCTGCATTGGTTAGGTATATTAGTGCAACTGTAATTGTGTTTTGTCAAAATAAAGTTTAGATGCACAAGTGCTGGACTCAGTGATTTTTGACTGAAACTAGACTGGGGGGAAGCTTAGAACGAGCTATTTACATTGAGGGCTCGTCCGGGTTCTCAACAGACCCCCAAACACAAGTTTGCGATCAAGGCTGTTGAGCTGTTTCGATCGCGAGTGCAGAAATCGGGCCCACTGTGCGGTTCTCGCATTGATTTTCGGCACTTCACTAGTTGGGGCGGATCGATCATTCGCGGGCTTGGGAAAGGGTCCAATTGAGATCGTAGGAACAGAGTCTGGCAAGCATGGGGTGTGGTTAGCACACCTTTGGGTTAGGGGCCCATAAAACAAGGTGAGGCATGACCCAAAACTTGGTCTTAGTTGGCAGACTGCAGCTGCTTTAACGAGAGCCTGACGCGCTTCGAGGGTGAGGGGTGGCCCATTGTCCAGATTTGGTATCCAATTGGTGGGCAACATAAGTTGTGTTCTAAAAATCGGCATCGACTGCCAGCACGGAGAGGCTAGGCGCTGAATTCCTGGTTCTAAGCAGAGAGGGGTGTCTGCGTGAAGGTATCTGAGTCCCTCCCTGGAGTGATGGACGAGGAACCTCGTAAAGGCAGTGGGCTCGGTGTCTGGAGTATAGATTGGCTGGGAATACTCTAGTCCATTCGAGATTTCATTGGGCAAATTAGTTTGAATTCGAGAGCCCGCGTATGTGGAGGGATACACACCAAAACTAGTTGGTCCGAGAACGACTCTAGATTTGCAGAATCAAATTTCCAAATACAGAATTTCACAGTGAAGATATTTAGTTTTTACCAGGATGTATGTAAAACAAAGCATTTCACTGTACCACGGTACAAGTGTGTGCGTGTGTGCGTGTGTGTGTGCCTGTGTGCGTGTGTGTGATCGTGGCGATTTAGAAGCATAGAGTCTCTTGGCCAGAGAAGGTAAATCGAGGACCAGAGGACACAGATTTAAGGGGAAAAGATTCAATAGAAATCTGAGGAGTAACTTTTTCACACTAAGGGTGGTGGGTGTATGGAACAAGCTGCCAGAGGGAGTAAAAGAGGCAGAGACTATCCCAACATTTAAGAAACAGTTAGACAGGCGATAACAGCTGGGAAGAAACTGTCTCTGAATCTGGCATTTCATGATGTTCAAGTTCAATTCTCCCTGCATGCCCCCCCCCCCCCCCCACCCCCCCCCCCCCTCCCCTTCCCCCCGAATAACTGCAGGGAAATGGCTTCTGTGTTCAACTTGTTGAGAGCACATTAACACTGGTCTCTGGGCTTCATCTTCATCTTCCGGTTATTATCGACAGACAGGGACAGTAATGCGTGCAATCACGAACCAGCCACTTTTCTCCATCAGGTCAAACTGCCTCTCCTTGCAATGACACATTTCTTGAGTATTGCTTGATTAAATGATGCAGAAATGAAACAGACCTTTGGTTCACTGAGTCCACGCTGACCATTGATCACCCGTTCACACCAGTTCTGTGTTATCCCACTTTCTCATTCACTCCCCACACACTAGGGGTAATTTACAGAGGGATAATTACCTATAAAGCCGCACATCTTTGGGATGCGGAATGAACCCGGAGCACCTGGAGCAAACCCACACGGTCACAGAGAGAACGTGCAAGTTATGATTGAACCCGGGTCTCTGGCGTGGTGAGGCAGCAGCTCTACCTGCTGCTCCACAGTGCCGCCCAGGATCTCTCCGTTCTGTTAGTCCTGATATATGTTTATAAACCTCTGGCCATTATTTAAAACACATTCATTTGTTTGTGGCTGGTGGATGTTGAGGAAAAGACAGGCAATTACTGTTCATCCCTGGATACACCTGCATTAAATGTCATTTCTGGAGTCACCTACTAGCAAAATAGGTTCAGGACAATCTCCTTCCCTCAAGGATATTGGTCAGTAGATGGATAGTTACGTTCAGTAGAAACAAAGAACTGCAAATGTTGCTTTATACCAAAGACTCAGCAGGTCAGGCAGCATGTCTGGAGATAATATATGAGTGACATATCCAGTCAGAACCAATCTTCAGACATATGAAAACAATTACATTCAATCTCATCGTTTGTATTAAGACTGGCATTTAAAAAAAATACAATTATTTCATTACTTGAATTTCAGTTCTGAGATTGGACCTCATACCATTGATTCAATCCTCTAGAACTCCGGCTACAAGTCCAGTTACATATCTAGAAGGCGACAATATCAGGTAGGTGAGTGTGAGTGAGTGAGTGAGTGAGTGAGTGTGTGAGTGAGTGAGTGAGTGAGTGAGTGAGTGAGTGAGTGAGTGAGTGAGTGAGTGAGTGAGTGAGTGAGTGAGTGAGTGTGTGAGTGAGCGAGCGAGCGAGTGAGTGAATGAGTGAGTGAGTGAGTGAGTGAGTGAGTGAGTGAGTGAGTGAGTGAGTGAGTGAGTGAGTGAGTGAGTGAGTGAGTGAGTGAGTGAGTGAGTGAGTGAGTGAGTGAATAAGTCAACAGAGGAGTGGCCAGGGTGCGACTCTCCGTGATAATGCTGCTGGCCTTACTGAGGCAGCGTGAGGTATAAATGGAGTCAATAGAAGAGAGATTCGTTTGTGTTATAATCTGGGATACGTCCATAATTCGCTGCAATTTCTTGTGGTCTTGGATGGAGCTGTTCCCAAACCAAGCTGTGATGCATCTTGATAAAATGCTGCATCTGGAGATGTTGGTGTGGTTGTAGGGGACATGCCAAACATCATAAACCTTTGAAGGAAGTAGAGGTGTTGGTGTGCTTTGTTGGTCGTTGCTTCAATATGGGTGGTCCAGGAGAAGTTGTTGGCGATACTGACCCCTCTTTTTACTCTTGGCGATGCGTCCTAGAATGACTGATCACAGGGCAGGTGTTCAAAGTAAGGAACATAGGCAGGATGAACACAAAGTGCTGGAGTAACTCAGCGAGTCAGGCAACCTCTGGAGGGCCTGGGTAGGTGATGTTGTGGGTTGAGACCCGGGTCTCTGGTGTGGTGAGGCAGCAGCTCTATTCGCTGCCTCACAGTGGAGGTAGGTTTGGATATTCAGCCCCTTTAACCCTGCACCATTCATTAACCTTGAGGCCATTATTCCCATTACTCTGAGTAGCTGAGTAGCTGAGTAATCCTGGCCCATTGACAACATCTTACAGTCAATATCTTCCTGATTATTGACTACCCTCTTATGTACAGCAAGTTCATAAGTTCTAGGAGCAGAATTAGGCCATTCGACCCATCAAGTCTACTCTGCCATTCAATCACGGCTGATCTATTCTTCCCTCTCAATCCAATTTACCAGCCTTCTCCCCATAAACCTGACACTGGTACTAAACAAGAATCGATCTATCTCTATATTCAAAATATCCATTGAATTAGAATCCGCAGCCTTCTGTGACAAAGAATTCCACAGATTCACCACCCACTGACTATTGTCTCTTGCATCTGTGGTCTAAACCCTCATTGTTCTCCACACTCTCAACTCATGAAACATCTAACCCGCTTTCTCCGCATGTCCCTTTCTTTCCGAGAGAAGATCATTAGGAGTCTTTGCGTTCCTGCTTTTCCGAAGCCTTCAGAAGCCTTCAGGAGGAACTTGGACCTGTCAACCTTCGTGCTGCTCTTCCTGCTGCTGTTGGCGGTGATCACCGTAGCCACCGTCGCGGTGAGCAAGAAGCAGTGGCTGAGGAAAACCATCGGTGCCATCACAGTGACCCAGGCCGCCACTCAACGCCACAGGAAGATGAGGACCATCAAAATGATCATGCTGCTGGTGGTGACCTTTGCCCTCTGTTGGTTCCCCCTCAATGTCTACACTGTCCTGCTCTCCGGCCAACGTGTCCAATTCAACAACACCCTCTACTTTGCCTTCCACTGGTTGGCCGTGAGCAGCACCTGTTGGAACCCCTTCATCTACTGTTGGATGGACAACAGGTTCCGCTCCGACCTCATGACCCTTCTGGCCAAGTGTGGGGGGAGAAGGAGGAGAGGAGGCAAGATCCTGGTGCTCACCGCGGCCAGCGGAGACGGGATGCAGCCGGGGGTGAGATTGGAGGACGAGCCTGGCCCGTTCACGGAGAATATGAGTTCCTACCTTGGAAGGTGCAGGTGCAACAATGGTGAGGTGAGTACAGTTTAGAATTTACAGATTCCACGTTGAAACTTGGTGTCATGTTCAGCCCAGGTATTATGTGCCAAGGCATCTGGTGTTGTGTGTTGTGTGTCGTGTGTTGTGTGCGTGTTGTGTACAGTGATCACCCCATACACTTGCACTATCCTACACGCTAGTGACCATATTACAGAAACCTATTAACCCACAAACCCGCACATCTTTCAAATTGAATACAGTTTAGTTTAGAGATACAGCGTGGAAAAAGGCCATTCGGCCCAACTTCATGCCAACCAGCGATCCCCGCAGACTTGCACTATCCTACCAAGACTTGTTTCAGAAGTGATAGGAGCAGATTTAGGCCGTTCGGCCCATCAAGTCTTTCCCCCTGAAACCCATTCTCCTGCCTTCTCCCCATAACCCCTGACACCCTTACTAATCAAGTATCAATATCAATGTCCACCTTAAAAATATCCATTGACTTGCCCTCCACCACCTTTATGGCAATGAATTCCACAGATTCACCATCCTCTGACCAAAGGTATTCCTCCTCGTTTCCTTCCTGAAGGTATGTTGCTTTAAACTGAGGCTATGCCCTCTGGTCCGAGACTCCCAGAGGGAGGTAACATCAGACTCGTCACCATTACTTAGTTTAAATATCAATCATGTCGATGAGAATGAGTCTTTGGAGTGTGGGAGGAAACCTAAGCACCCGGAGAAAATCCACGCCGTCACGGGGAGAAGGTGCAGATTCCGTACAAACAGCACCCGAAGTCAGGATCGAACTTGAGTCTCTGGTGCTGTAAGCAGCAACTCTATCGCTGTGCCACCATGCCGCCAGTCGATAGGGTAGTGTGGATGTGGGGGAATAAGGGTATGAGTGTGTGTGCAAGTGTTTGTGTGTGAACAGGTTTATGCGGGTATACAAGTGTGTGTGGGTGTGAAACAGGACGGGTTTAGAAGGATATGGGTCAAATGTAGGCAGGTAGAGCTAGTGTAGTTGGTTCTATCTGACATGTACCTATCCTAATATCCATGTTCCTATTGAACTGTTTCTTAAATGTTGGGATAGTCCCTCCCTCAACCCACACCCAAGGATCTGAACCCCTGGATTAGATCACAGCCTGTAACCCACACGCATGGATCTGCAATTCTATATATAAACCCCTCAGACCCCCTCCCGGACCCCTGGATGAGATCCCAGCCTGTTACCCACTCCACAGGGATCTGTTTTATTCTATATATAAACCCCTCGGAACCCTGGATGAGATCATAAGCTGTAATTGATCGAGTCATAGTCACAGTCATACAGCATGGAAACAGGCCCTTCGGCCCAACTTGCCCATGTTGACCAACATGTACCTGCTACACTAGTCCCACCTGCCCACGTTTGATCCATATCCCTCCAAACCTCTCCTATCCATGTGCCAGTCGAACTGTTTCTTAAATGTAGGGATAGTCCCAGACTCAACTACCTCATCTGGCAGCTCGTTGCATACACCCACCACACTTTGTGTGAAAAAGGTACCCTCTCAGGCTCCTATTATTCTTTTCCCCTTCACACTTAACCTATGTCTTCTGGTCCTCAATTTACTTACTCTGGGCAAGAGACTCTGTGCATATAACCGATCTATTCCTCTCATGTTTTATACACCTCTATAAGATCACGCCGCATCCTCATGCACTCCAAGGAATAGATTCCCAGCCTGCTCAACCTCACCCTGTAGCTCAGTCCCTTTAGTCCTGGCAACATCCTCGTAAATCTTCTCTGTACTTCCTATGTTCTATGTACGTCAGTAATATAGACTGACGTCTATTACAAACCCACTGACTGCCACAACTATCTCAACTACACATGTTCACACCCTGCTTCATGCATAGGCTCTATCCCCTCCCCCAATTCCTCCGTCTACGCCGCATTTGTGCCCAAGATGAAGTTGTCCATACCAGGACTTCTGAGATGTCCTCATTCTTTAGGGGACAAGGGTTCCCCTCTCCCATCATAGATGAGGCCCTCACTCGTGTCTCCTTGGTACCTTGCAGCTCTGCCCTTGCTCCCCCTACACCTAGTGCTCACCTTTCACCCCATCAGCCATTGCATACAGTACATAATCCTCCGAAATGTCCCCCTCCTCCAACAGGTTCCCACCACTAGCCACATTTTCCCATCTCCACCCCTTTCCGCCTTCCGCAGAGACCATTCCCTCCGCAACTCCCTGGTTAACTCATCCCTTCCCACCCAAAGCACCACCTCTTTAGGTACCTTTCCCTGCAACTGCAGAAGATGCAACACCTGTCCCTATACCTCCTCCCTCGACTCTGTCCAGGGACCCCAACAGTTCTTTCAGGTTAGGCAGAGGTTCACTTGCACCTCCTCCAACCTCATCTACTGTATCTATGTTCAAGATGTAGACTCTTATACATCGGCGAGGCCAAACGTAGTTTGAGCCATCATTTCACTGAACACCTTTGTTCAGTCCGCCTGAACTGACCCGATTGCTAAACACTTCAATTCTCCTTCCCATTCCCACACAGACCTTTCTGTCCTCGGTCTCCTCCATTGTCAGAGTGAGGCTGACCACAAATTGGAGGAACAGCATCTCATATTTCACTTAGGCAGCTGACAGCCCAGGGGTATGAATTTGCATTACTCTAACTTCAGGTAGCCCCGGCATTCCCTCTCTCTATCCCTCCCCCACCCAAGTCACACTAGCTACCCGTTTTCACCTAACGAACAGCTAACTGTTTCCTTTATCTACGTTACTTTTTTGCATATCTTTCACTCATTTGTTCTATATCTCGCAACATCATTGCCAATGTCCCCTGTCCAGCTTCGGCGGCTTCGACCACCCCGGGCCGCGGAGCTGAACCGGCCCGTTCGCGGAGCTTGGATTCAGCCGCGGGACTGACATTACTTACCATCGCCCGGCGGAGTCACAACATCGGAAGCCTGGATCGCCTCGGCGCAGAGGGAGAATAAGAAGGAAAGAGACAAAAACTTAAGACTTTTGCCTTCCATCACAGTGAGGAGTATTCAACTCACTGTGGTGGATGTTAATTTGTGTTTTTTGTGTGTGTTTTTGCCATTTTGTACTATATGTAGGACTGCAAGGCAACAAAATTTTGTTCAGACCGCAAGGTCTGAATGACAATAAAGGCTACTTTACTTTACTTTACTATACTTTTTTTACCTCACGTTTCCCTTATTCCTAACCAGTCTGTCGAGGAGCCTCGGCCCGAAATGTCACCCATTCCTTCTCTCCAGAGATGCTGCTGGTCCCGCTGAGTTACTCCAGCTTTTTGTGTCTATCTTCAGTTTAAACTAGCATCTGTAGTTTCTTCCCACACACTTCTCTGTCCCCTGTCCAGCTTTGACAACATCTTTCCTGTAACATGCTGCCCAGAGCTGTTATTCTATCTATGATCCCAATTACACCACAACCCCATGGATGAGATCCCTGGCTGTAATTGATAGATTTACAAAACCATAGAGTGATACAGCATGGAAACAGGCCCTTCAGCCCAACTTGCCCACACCGACTAACATGTCTCAGCTACACTGGTCCCACGTGTCCACATTGGGTCCATATCCTGCCAAACCTGTCCTATCCATGTCCCTGTCTAACTGTTTCCTAAACGTTGGGATAGCCCCCACCTCAACTATCTACTATGACAGCTTGTTCCATACACCCACCACCTTTATGTGTAACCGTTACCCCTCAGATTTCCACTAACAAATTTCCCCTTCACCTTAAACTTTGTCCACTGGTCCTTGTTCCACCTACTCTGGGCAGGAGACTCTGTGCCTCTGTGATTCTGGGACATTCCCCTGCATTGTGGACCTGGATCCTCACCATTGATGGTCATCCCCAGCTGATGATGTAGCAGGTGCCCAGGAGCGATGGTCCGTCTCCGCGCCCGGGGGCAGCAACACGGGCTCCAGGTTGGTGGCGAACCTGATGCACAGCTTGAGGTGGAGTAAGGTCACGTCGTCCACGAAGGTGGTGGTGTTGAAGCCCGTGTGGCCCCGTATCTCGGACACTCTGTGTCTCTCACCATCTTTGTGTTTGAGGTTGATGGTCCCCATCTCCACCGAGAGGCTGTTTGTGCTGTTGGGGGAGAGGAGAGACCACAGACAGAGGCACACACTTGCACACGCACGTGCACACACATGCACACACACGCACTCAATCGTATACACACGCGTGCACAAACACGCACCAACATGCACACACGTGCGTACGAGCACACTCGCAATGCCACACATGCGCGTGTACACACGCACTCACACACGCACACACACGGAGCCCTGGCAGGGTGGCAGGGTGGCGCAGCAGTGCCAGAGACATGGGTTCAATCCTGACTATGGGTGCTGTCTGTAGGCGCTTGGGCAGCTTTGCATCCAGTGGTATACTTTTGATTTCTCTAACTTCAAGTAACCATTGCATCCCCCCTCTCCCCATTCCTCCCCCACACACGCGTACCGGCTTCAAACTATAATCATGTATTGCTTTTGTGTTGACCGGTCAGTGTACAATATAAGCTTTCCACTGTACCTTGTACACGTGACAATAAACTAAACTGAAACGGAAGTCGTCTTGTTGAGTCTCATTGTCAATAACTCGTTTTCACCTGGGCCACAGTTAACAATGGCCTGTTGATCTGTGGTTTCATTTCCTTCTGTTGTTGCAGAGTGACTTCTCCTCGTCCTAGAAGCACAAACCCCATTGGCAGCTCCTGACTACAGGCCACTCTGCCCACTGTCCGCCTGCCAGCCCCTCTGTCTCACCCAGACTCTGAGACAAGGGGGTTGTAGGTTTGAGACCAACTCCAACCCTTTCCTTCTGAGGTGTCACCCTCTCTCACCTCTCCCTCTCTCACCTCTCCTTTTACCCTTCCCTCTCTCACCACCACCTCTCTCTCTCACCTCTCACCTGCCTCTGCCAGTGTTGTGAGCAGAGCCTGTGTCGCCATCCACTGGTCTGCCACGGAACTGCTGCTGAGACACAGTTAGCTGACATTATGAAACCAATGGGCAGTAGGAAAAGGACATTGCAGCCCCTATACTAAAAAAACCTTCAAACCTCCCCCTCCCCCCCCCCCAACTCTTTCTCTCTCTCTCTTACTGTCCCCTCCCGCTACACTCTCTGCCTTATTCCCATTCTCTCATTCCCTCTCTTCCCATCTCTCTCTCCACTTCCTTCTCTTCACCCTCCCCTCCTTATCTCTCTCGCCTGCTTCCCAGGATCTCAGGATTGAAGCCGGGTCTCTGTCGCTGTGAGGCAGCAACTGTACCGCTGCATCACCGTGGTGAACTATACTCAGCATTCTGTATCTTCCCCTTAGCTTTATCTATTGTTCTTGAGTTTGACTTGAACATGGCCCAATACAGCAGCCGAAACAAAGTCTTAATACAGGCACATGGAACGATACGGCACGGTGGCGCAGCGGTAGAGCTACTGCCTTACTGCGCCACAGACACGGGTTCAATCCAAACATTCTCTAGTGTGCAGTCTACAAACTAAATAGTTATGTCTTAAAAAGGGATAGCTATTGCCAACTACGGCATAATTGAATCTCTTTGCGTGTGTGTGTATTATGTGCAGTGTTGCTTGTGTGTGTGCGTGTACGTGTATGCGTGTGTGTGTGTGTGTGTCTTAGAATATGAATGCATGACTGCGGGTAAGTGTCTGAACTATGTGTCGTATGTGTATGTGTGTATGTAATGTGTGTAGTGTATGTAGTTCTTCAGACTGAGAGTCAGGGGAGAAGGAAACGAGAGATATCGACGGTGACGTAGAGAGATATAAAACAATGAATGAAAGATATGCAAAAGAGTAACGATGAGAAAGGAAACAGGCCATTGTTAGCTGTTCGCTAGGTGAGGGTGAGAACTGCCAGAGGCAGCTCCTATTAAATCTTTTCACCTTCACCTTTCAGTCTGAAGAAGGGTCTCGACCTTTTCTCCAGAGAAGCTGTCTGACCCACTGAGTTACTTCAGATATTTGTACAGACAGACAGAGCCCCGTTATTCCCCTCTCGTAGAGTCATAGAAGGCGGCACGATGGCGCAGCGGTACACTTGCTGCCTCACAGCACCAAAGACCCGGGTTCGATCCTGACTACATGTGCTGTCTGCACGGAGTTTGCACATTCACCCCGTGACCTGCGTGGGTTTTCGCCGAGATCTCCAGTTTCCACCCACACTCCAAAGACGTAGAGGTTTGTGGGTTAATTGGCTTGGTGTAACATGTCAAATAATTGTCCTCCTGCGAGTTCAGTTTAGTTCACTTTAGTAAACTAAACTAAACTCAACTAAACTCAACTCAACTCAACTAAACACACCAAGCAAAGGTAACTTTGCAGGTACTGTTATATGACTGGGTGAAGGGGTGGTCACTCCATATATCTTCTCTCCGGTATCGGTGATTGGGTTTGTAGGGGTTGCCCTCCCCCTGTATTGTCACCAAACTGTCAGAGAAACTGTCTGAAAATCACTGAGAGAGGAGACCTTCACTTGTTCATTACGAAAATCGAACCAGATATCCAACATTTAGTTCCCCAGCATCAGTCTCAAGGATCTCATTAAATTAAAGGTAAATTAATTTAATTGTTTTATGCTGGATATCTAACTTTGTTTTTTCAAATTAAATATTAGTGGGATGTACGGAAATTTAACCCTCACGAAAGTTACAGCTAATGAATATCTCCCTGGATGATGATACTGATAATACTGACTAACATTGTATTATTGTCCTGTTAGGACAAAAGGGGGGATTGTGGGAACTGTGGGAAGAACTGAGCTGTTCTTCCATCTTGTATTTCAACATGGGCAGCATTCACTCTGTGGGAATCAAACGTTACTCCAGTGAATGGCTAAACATTCCTGGTACAGGTGTCCCAGAGAGTTAAGAAAACAAGTTTGCGAAACACAAAGAAGAGCTTATGAACTCAAGGCTCCACCAACTCCCTGTCCAGCCTGTGTCTCAGGCTTCTGTATGTATCTGGGAAGATTAGGGAGTGTCCAGCCTTGTCTCAGCATGCTTTGTATTGTGAGCACTGCATGCTTTGTATCGTGAGGCCAGTCTCTTGTTTGACTCTTCTCCTTGTCTGACAAGTTATTGCTAATAAAGTAGCTACAGTTTGATAGTCACGCATGATCCTCGCACACTAACACCATCCTACACACACTAGGGACAATTTACAATTTTATCAAAGCCAATTAACCCTACAAACCTGTACGTCTTTGGAATGTGGGATGAAACCGGAGCACCCGGAGAATGCTCACATGTGTCACGGGTAGAACATGCAAACTCCATACAGACAGCACCCGAGGTCAGGATTGAACTCTGGTGCTGTGAGGCAGCAACTCTACCGCTGCGCCACTTCAGTCTCCTAAGCCCTTTTGACATGCCGGGGTTTCCACAACGGAGTCTCTCCATTAACAACACTCTATCCATCCCATCCTTATAATCATCTTCATTCACCTTAATGTGGCACAGTGGCACAGTGGTAGAGAAGCTGCCTCACACCGCCAGAGACCCAGGTTCGATCCTGACCGCGAGTGCTGTCTGTACGGAGTTTGCACTTTCTCCCCGTGACCCGCGTGGGCTTTCTGCGGGTGATCCGGTTTCCTCCCACACTCCAAAGGTGTACAGGTTTGTAGGTTAATCGGTAAAATTGTAAATTATCCCTAGTGTGTGTAGGATAGTGTTAATGTGCGGGGATCGCTGGTCGACGTGGACTCGGTGGGCTGAAGGGCCTGTTTCCGCGCTGTATCTCTAAACTAAACTAAACTAAACTAGTATGTAGGTTAGTGCTAGTGTATGTGATTGCTGGTCGGTACGGTCTCGATGAGCCGAAGGGTCTGTTTCCGCGCTGTATCTCTAAACTAGTATGTAGGTTAGTGCTAGTGTATAAGTGATTGCTGGTCGGTACGGTCTCGATGGGCCGAAGGGCTTGTTTCCACACTTGGTTCCACATTGGACACTTGGCTCCACATTGGGACCAATAAAGAAACTGGCTCCACTGAGTTTCGAATTAATGTACCCAGAGACCATTCAGGGTGATGATTGAACTGGTCAAGGATTAGATAATTAGTTTGAGTTAAATGGTATAATCGATAGACAGAGAAGCATATTGGGTCAGACGGTAGACACAAAAAGCTGGAGTAAGGGCCTGTCCCACTTGGGTGAAATTTCGGGCCGAGGTCCTTTCTAGAGATGGTTAGGAATAAGGGAAACGTGAGATATTGGCAATGATGTTGCAAGATATAGAACAAATGAGTGAAAGATATGCAAAAAAGTAACGTAGATAAAGGAAACAGTTAGCTGTTTGTTAGGTGAAAACGGGAAGCTAGTGTGACTTGGGTGGGGGAGGGATAGAGAGAGGGAATGCCGGGGCTACCTGAAGTTAGAGTAATGCAAATTCATACCCCTGGGCTGTCAGCTGCCCAAGCGAAATATGAGATGCTGTTCCTCCAATTTGTGTTCAGCCTCACTCTGACAATGGAGGAGACCGAGGACAGAAAGGTCTGTGTGGGAATGGGAAGGAGAATTGAAGTGTTTAGCAATCGGGTCAGTTCAGGCGGACTGAACAAAGGTGTTCAGTGAAATGATGGCTCAAACTACGTTTGGCCTCGACGATGTATAAGAGTCTACATCTTGAACATAGATACAGTAGATGAGGTTGGAGGAGGTGCAAGTGAACCTCTGCCTAACCTGAAAGAACTGTTGGGGTCCCTGGACAGAGTCGAGGGAGGAGGTATAGGGACAGGTGTTGCATCTTCTGCAGTTGCAGGGAAAGGTACCTAAAGAGGTGGTGCTTTGGGTGGGAAGGGATGAGTTAACCAGGGAGTTGCGGAGGGAATGGTCTCTGCGGAAGGCGGAAAGGGGTGGAGATGGGAAAATGTGGCTAGTGGTGGGATCCTGTTGGAGGAGGGGGACATTTCGGAGAATTATGTACTGTATGCAATGGCTGATGGGGTGAAAGGTGAGCACTAGGGGTAGGGGGAGCAAGGGCAGTGCTGCAAGGTACCAAGGAGACACGAGTGAGGGCCTCATCTATGATGGGAGAGGGGAACCCTTGTCCCCTAAAGAATGAGGACATCTCAGATGTCCTGGTATGGACAACTTCATCTTGAGCGCACATGCGGCGTAGACGGAGGAATTGGGAGAGGGGATAGAGCCTATAGAAACATAGACAATAGGTGCAGCAGTAGGCCATTCGACCACCACACGGTCCTTGACAGGTCTGGGTCAGGATCTATTGTAATGGAGTCCAAGACGACCGAAGACCCTTTTCTGCTGCTGCCTTCATCTGCCTTCCCAGCCGTTGTGACACTCCACTAAGGTCAGCCATCATCCTCCGCCTGTTCCACCACTGTGGTCTTGTTTGGATTGCTCTTTGTCAGACACCTCCCTCTCGACCTTACCGCCATGGGTGGCCCTACTAGGAGCATAGCTCCAGACGGCATTGCTCTCAGGATCTCAAGACCACACAAGCTTCTCCACCACGACACGGTGACAATCCACGGAGAATTCACCATATTACAGCACAGGAACAAGCCCTTCGGCCCACCGTATATGTGCTGGATAGTATGACAGCAGACGTCTGTGGAGGCCAAGTCAATGGATATTTAGCACGGGTGTCAGGAGTTATGGGGGGAAGGCAGCAGATTGGGTATTGAGAGGGAAAGATAGATTAGCCATGATTGAGTGGCAGAGTAGAGTTGATGGGCCGAATATCCTTATTCTTCTCATAGAACTTATGAAACTAACTGCCTGTACATAATCCATTATTCCTCCAATCCATATCTAACTAAATGCCTCTTACAAAAAACATGATTGCATCTATTTCTATCACCACCCCTAGCCGCCCGTGTGAAAAATTAACCTGCCCCGTGGTTTAAACTGGTGAAGATAGACACAAAATGGTGGAGTAACTCAGCGGGTCAGGCAGCATCTCTGGAGAAAAGGAACAGGCAACTTTTCGGGTCATCTTGGGCTATGGGGAGAAGGCAGGAGAATGGGGTTGAGAGGGAGAGGTGGATCGACCACAATTGAATGGCGGAGTAGACTTGATGGGCCGAATGGCCTAATTGTGTTCTTATCACTATTGAACATCAATTTATGAGTCTTCATTAGGGGCGAGGTCGGGACTCTGCAGGTCTGAAGATGGGTCTCAACCCGAAACGTCACCAGTTCCTTCTCTCCAGGGATGCTACCTGACCCACTGAGTTACTCTGGCGCTTTGTGTCTATCTTCCTTGTAAACCAGCACCTGCGGTTCCTACTTACATGTTTAATATTTAATCTGGTGATGTGTATTCACTGGAGTCGGGTCTTCAGTGAAGATAGAGACAAGCTAGTTCTCTTCCAGTGTTAAATATTTAACATTCTCCCATCAGGCAAAAGGTATGGAAGTGTGAAAACACACGCCTCCAGCTTCAGGGGCAGTTTCTTCCCAGCTGTTATCAGGCAACTCAACCATCCTGAGTACAATTGAAAATAGATAACATAAGTATAGAAAGAGTATATGAAAATACATTTCTTGGTGTGATCTTAGACCACAAAATCTGCTGGAAACCACATATAAACCATGTCAAAGCAAAACTGGCAAAGTCTGTAGCAATATTGGGAAAATCAAGACACATTCTGGACCACAAATTATTACATACTCTGTATAGTACACTCACATTGCCATATCTGAGTTACTGTGTGGAGATATGGGGTAACACCTACAAAACCAACTTACAGCCGTTATGCACATTACAAAAAAGAGCAATAAGAATTATCAATAACGTTGGATATCTTCAACATACCAATTTATTATTCTTAAAGTCACATTCACTGAAGTTCACCGATCTGGTTAAATTTAAGACTGCGCAAATCATGTACAAAGCAAGAAATAATTTACTTCCAAGAAATATACAAAAACTGTTTATGGAAAGACAGGGTGGGTATAATTTGAGAGGGGAACATAATTTAAAAAACTCAATGTCAGAACAACTCTTAAAAGTATGTGCATAGCGATCTGTGGTGTGAATTTGTGGAATGGTCTGTGACAGGATATAAAACTTAGCACAAGCATAATTCAGTTTAAAAAGATGTACAAAAACACTTGTTTAAAAGGATATTGGGATGAGGATAGGTGATTGTGAGTGGGATATTTGTTATACTGATTGTATTGGGAAGGGTGATTATAGGGTGATGGGTTGTGTATATGACTAAGATACTGTATAGTATATGAGGGTTTTTCTTTTCTTTTTTCTTTTTTTCTCTCTTTCTTGTATGGCTTTGTAAATATTTGATTAGTGTATAAATGTAAATAATTTGGTGTACATACAGCTGCTGGTGTACATATGGTGTACATATAGCTGCTAAATTTGTATAAGATCATTATAAGCAGTTGAATAAGGGGTGGGAATTAATAAGCGTTGGCTTCTTCCTGCTCCTTTTCGGACACATACGATTTCATTTATTTATAGATATTGTTTATGACACTTGATAAATATTCTTGTTTTGTTTTTTGTATGCTGTTTCACACTTGCTTTTTATTCTTTTATTCTGTTCGAAATAAGAATTAAATAAATAAAATAAATAAATAAATCCTGTGGATGTAGTGTACCTGGACTATCAGAAAGCTTTTGATATGATCCCACACAGGAGATTAGTTTGCAAAATTAGAGCACATGGTATTGGGGTTAGGGTATTGACATGGTCAGAAAATCGGTTGGCAGACAGGAAACAAAGAGTAGGGATTAACGGGTCCCTTTCAGAATGGCAGGCAGTGACTAGTGGGCTGCGTTGTGTACTACACATCAGTCCATTGGATTTTGCAGGAGTGGTCTATCTTGCTCCGCTATAGGATCTTTGCTCGTGAGGTGTCGCAAGGCTTGGTGCTGGGAACGCAGATATTTACAATATAAATTATTGATTTAGATGAAGGAATTAAAAGTAACATTAGCAAATTTGCAGATGACACAAAGATGGGTGGCAGCGTGAACAGTGAAGAGGATGCTATGAGGATGCAGGATGACTTGGACAGGTTGGGTGAGTGGGCAGATGCATGGCAGATGCAGCATAATGTGGATAAATGTGAGTTTATCCACTTTGGTGGCAAGAACAAGAAGACAGATTATTATCTGAATGGTGTCAGATTAGGAAAAGGGGAGGTGCAACAACACTTGGGTGTCTGTGCATGACACTGAAAGTAAGCATACAGGTACAGCAGGCAGTGAAGAAAGCTAATGGCATGTTGGCCTTCATAACGAGAGGATTTGAATATAGGAGCAAAGATGTCCTTCTGCACTCTGGTGAGACCACACCTTGAGTATTGTGTGCAGTTTTGGTCTCCTAATTTGAGGAAGGACATTCTTGCAATTCAGGGAGTGCAGCATAGGTTTGCAAGCTTAATTCCTGGGATGACGGGACTGTCATATGATGAAAGAATGGAGCAACTGAGCTTGTATTCACTTGAATTTAGAAGGATGAGAGGGTGTCTTACAGAAACATAAAATTATTAAGGGTTTGGACACGCTAAATGCAGGAAATATGTTCCCGATGTTGGGGGAGTTCAAAACCAGGGGCCACAGTTTAAGAATAAGGGGTAGGCCATTTAGAACTGAGATGAGGAAACACTTTTTCATCCAGAGAGTTGTGAATTTGTGGAATTCTCTGCCTCAGAAGGGAATGCAGGCCATTTCACTGGGCATTCTATATGATAACGCCCGCGTGGAGAACATGGGATTACTAGGAATGCTGCCTCACAGCATCAGAGACCCGTGTTTGATCCTGGGTGCTGTCTGTGCGGAGTTTGTACGTTCTCCCCGTGACCTGCGTGGGTTTTCTCCGAGATCTTCAGTTTCCTCACTCACTCCAAAGATGTGCAGTTTATAGGTTAATTGGCTTGGTATAAATGTTGTTTTTTAAATTGTCCCTAGTGTGTGTCGGACAATGTTAGTGTGCGGCGATCGCTGGTCCGTGCAGACTCGGTGGGCCGAAGAGCCTGTTTCCACGCTGTAACTAAACTAAACTAAACCAGCATCAGTGGGCACGAGTGGTCCGTTTAAATGGTCACATCAAGGAGCAAGTGTTTTTTTATGTGTATAAGTGTAACAGTGTGTCAAGTGTATAAATCTAAAGAAGGGTCTCGACCCGAAACATCACCCACTCCTTCTCTCCAGAGGCGCTGCCTTGTCCCGCTGAGTTACTCCAGCTGTTTGTGTCTATCTTCAGTTTAAACCAGCATCTGCAGTTCCTTCCTACACTATATCTCTCTCTACATCACCGTCTATATATATCTCGTTTCCCTTTTCCCTGACTCTCAGTCTGAAAAAGTGTCTTGACCCGACACCTCACCCGTTCCTTCTCTCCAGAGATGCTGCCGTAGAAACATAGAAACATAGAAAATAGGTGCAGGAGTAGGCCATTCGGCCCTTCGAGCCTGCACCTCCATTCAATATGATCATGGCTGATCATCCAACTCAGTGTCCTGTACCTGCCTTCTCTCCATATCCCCTGATCCCTTTAGCCACATTTAACTCCCTCTTAAATATAGCCAATGAACTGCCCTCAACTACCTTCTGGCAGAGAATTCCACAGATTCACCACTCTCTGTGTGAAAATTGTTTTTCTATCTCGTTCCTAAAAGACTTCCCCCTTATCTATAAACTGTGACCACTTGTTCTGGATTAGTTAGTCCAGCTTTTTGCGTCCACCAAGTGTAAGTACTTGAGTCCTTCAAATCTGCGGAGGGACTTCATGAAATCATAGCCAGCCTTGCTTGTTGAACGTGTGGCAGCTATCGAGGGGACAGTTTGAAAGCAGGGAGATGGCACTGGGATGTCATACACTTATGCTCAAATTTCAAACAGTTGAAACCTTTCACTTCAATGGTGGGCTGAAGGGCCTGTTTCCATGATGTATATGTGGGCTGAAGGGCCTGTTTCCATGATGTATATGTGGGCTGAAGGGCCTGTTTCCATGATGTATATGTGGGCTGAAGGGCCGGTTTCCATGATGTATATGTGGGCTGAAGGGCCTGTTTCCATGATGTATATGTGGGCTGAAGGGCCTGTTTCCATGATGTATATGTGGGCTGAAGGGCCTGTTTCCATGATGTATATGTGGGCTGAAGGGCCTGTTTCCATGATGTATATGTGGGCTGAAGGGCCTGTTTCCATGATGTATATGTGGGCTGAAGGGCCTGTTTCCATGATGTATATGTGGGCTGAAGGGCCTGTTTCCATGATGTATATGTGGGCTGAAGGGCCTGTTTCCATGATGTATATGTGGGCTGAAGGGCCTGTTTCCATGATGTATATGTGGGCTGAAGGGCCTGTTTCCATGATGTATATGTGGGCTGAAGGGCCAGTTTCCATGATGTATATGTGGGCTGAAGGGCCTGTTTCCATGATGTATATGTGGGCTGAAGAGCCTGTTTCCATGATGTATATGTGGGCTGAAGGGCCTGTTTCCATGATGTATATCTAAACTAAATCAAACTATACTAAGCTCTCCGCCACATTAATCTGATTGTTTTACCCCCCCTCCCGCCTTCTCCCCATAACCCCTGACAACCGTACTAATCAAGAATCTATCTTTCCCTGCCTTAAACAATATCAATTGACGGGCTCCACAGCCTTCTGTGTCATATTTAGACATATATATTCCGATTTCCATTTGAACCTTTAAACGATTCTTTATCCCTGGTAATGAATGTTGGCATCAAACCCATATCACAGTGAGTTGAGGAATGAGTGTAGATATCTTGGGAGATGGTCTGTGTGGAGAATGTTGCTGCATCTAATCCCCAGTCAGTGTTGGTTTCATTTAATGATTCCAGTCAGTGCATCCCAACCGTCCAATCCCGGAGATAGACAAATTATGCTGGAGTAACTCAGCGGGTCAGGCTGCATCTCTGGAGAGAAGGAATGGATGAGGTTTCAGGTCAAGACCCTTCTTTAGGCTGAGAATCAGGGGAGATGGAAAGGAGAGGTATAGACGGTGACATAGAGAGATATAGAAGAAAGGAAAGAAAGAAATGCAAAAAATAGAGACGGAGAGCAGGAGAAATCACAGAGAGAGAGGATGGTGCAGAACTCTCATGGGAGACAGTCATAGAGTTATAGGGTGATACAGCATGGAAACAGGCCCTTCACCCCAACATGCCCACACTGCCCAACATGTCCCAACTATACTAGTCCCACCTGCCCACACTTCCCCCCCCCCCCATATCCCTCCAAACCTGCTCTATCCATGTAACCATCTAACTGTGTAGGAAGGAACAGCAGATGCTGTTTTAAACCGAAGATAGACACAAAAAGCTTAACTCAGCGGGAGAGGCAGCATCTCTGGAGAGAAGGAATGGGTGACATTTCGGGTCGAGACCCTTCTTCAGACTGGTTAGCGATAAGGCAAACAAGAGATATAGACGGTGATGTGGAGAGACAAAGACTAATGAATGAAAGATATGCAAAACGTAACAATGATAAAGGAAACAGGCCATTGTTAGCTGTTTGTCGGGTGAAAACGAGAAGCTAGAGCGACTTGGGTGGGGGAGGGATAGAGAGAGAGGGAATGCCAGGGGCTACCTGAAGTGAGAGAAATCAGTATCATATATGTAAGCTGCCCAAGCGAAATATGAGATGCATTTAGCCTCACTCTGACAATGGAGGAGACCTAGGACAGGAAGGTCTGTTTAGGAATGGTAAGGAGAATTAAAGTGTTCAGCAACCGGGAGATCAGGTAGGTTCAGGCTGGCTGAGCGAAGGTGTTCCGTGAAACGATCGCACAGTCTGCGTTTGGTCTCGCCGATATATAAGAGATCACATCTTGAGCAACGGATACAGTAGATGAGGGTGGATGAGGTGCAAGCGAATCTCTGTGTAACCTGAAAGGACTGCCAGGGTCCCTGGGAAGAGTCGAGGGAGGAAGTATAGGGCATGGCCATCCGAAGGGGGGGGGTGCATTGAGTGCGACCGCACCCCCCTTTTCCCCCACAGAATAAGAAAAAATCCTTAGGAAAAAAATAAATAAAAAATTCGGGGGGAAAAAAAAAAATGGGAAAAAATATCATTTTCCACTTTATCGGAAAAGCTCCCGAAATTCTGGTGCCGGCTGCTGCATGATTTTGGAGAAAAAAATGCGACCATCCGCGCCCGCGCAGTTGGGGAAGCAACGCAAAATGACGCAGTCACTCCACGCGTGTGTAGTGGGCCCGGGCAGGATCAGACTGTGATTTGTACCCCACACATAGAGCTCGATGCCTCGTGTCATCTACTCCAGGTAAGTAGTGGAATATTGCGTTGCAGGAGGGGAAGTCTGTTTTTTATCCTCGGCTCGAACGAGCCCGGGGGGGGTGGGGGGGGGGGGGGGCGGAGTGCGGTGTCTGCCCGCCCGGTCCAGCGCATCCATCCGCGGCATCGAAGCCTCACCAACGGCCAGCCTGGGGGCCAAGCCATCTTCCCCCCACGCCACACCCACTGGCCCACGCCAACCCAACTGGGCCCATGCCACCACACTGAGCCCACGCCACCACACTGGGCCCACGCCACCACTGCTGAATAATTTTAAACAATATCAAATGATGTCAAACAATTCGAACCGCTTTCTTTTCCTTGATAACAATACTGAAACATATAAATTCCATTGTATGTGACATAAATGTACATTTTAATGGAATCATTATATACAGATGTAACATTTCCATTTCGAGATCGGGGGGGGGGGCAAATATGCGTCAAGCCAATAGCCTAATCGTTAAAGAGCTAAAAGATAGCCTAATCGATAAAGAGCTGAGAAGAGGAATCAGAGCTGCCAAGGAAAGGTACTCTGAGAAGTTGAAGAGTAAGTTCTCAGCTAGTGACTCTTCTTCAGTTTGGAAGCGCATGCAAGAAATCACCAGCTATAAGAGGAAAGCCCCCCGCTCTTTGAACAATCGTCAGCTGACGAACAACCTGAATGAGTTTTACTGCAGGTTTGAAAATCAGAAACGTAACCCTGGTACCCCCTCCCCAACAAACACAGCCAGACCCCAGTCTGCAAAGAATGGACACTGCACCCTCTCCTTCCCATTCATCACTTCACACCTACTTAAGGCAAGAGTCCAGTATGAAAAGAGTGGACCCTTTCCCACCCCAACCAACATATCACACCCAATTACTCATTTTTAACCAGTACCTGCAGAGATGCCTGCTTCAAAGTCACCACTATTGTCCCTGTACCCAAAAAGGTAAGGATTACTGGTCTTAATTGACTACAGGCTTGTCGCACTGACCTCTGTTGTCATGAAGACCGTTAAAAGGCTTGTGCTGGCCAAGCTGAAAAATATCACAATCCCTCTGCTGGACCCCCTGCAGTTTGCATATTGGGTCAATAGATCTGTGGATGACGCAGCCTGCACTTCATCCTCCAGCACCTAGACTGCCGGGGGCCTATGCGAGGATTTTGTTTTGTTGATTTTAGCTCTGCATTCAACACCATTGTGCCACAGCTGCTACGCTCCAAACCTTCTGAGTTGACTGTGCCTAAACCCCTCTGTCGGTGGATCACCAGCTTTCTGACAGACAGGAAGCAGCATGTGAGACAGGAAAGCATATCTCAGACCCGCAAACGTCCAGCATAGGAGCACCGCAAGATGCGTACTCTCCCCTCTCCTCTACTCTCGCCACACCAATGACTGCATATCCACAGACACCTCTGTCAAGCTTCTCAAGTTTGCGGACAACACAACCCTGATTGGACATCCAGGATGGGGATCTTTGTACTCTTTTCAGTTTGACATCTTTCCTATAACATGGTGCCCAGAACTGAACACAATATTCTAAATGCGGTCTCACCAACGTCTTATACAACTGCAACATGACCTCCCAACTTCTATACTCAATACTCTGACTGATGAAGGCCAGTGCCAAAATACATTTTGACCACCTGATATACCTGCGACACAACCTTCAAGGAACCATGCAACCATCAACCATTCCTCTGCCCACCTGGCTAATTGATCCAGATCCTGCTGCAATCTTTCACAACCATCTTCACTATATGCAAAAGCACTCACTTCTGTATCATCAGCAAACTTGCTAAACTTGCCCTGTTCTGTGACGTTTCACAGAGTGCTGGAGTAACTCAGCGGGCCAGGCTGAGTATAGAGGTTGGGAGGTCATGTTGCAGTTGCATAAGAAGTTGGTGAGGCCGCATTCAGAGTATTGTATTTAGTTCTGGGCACCATGTTATAGGAAAGATGTCATCAAACTGGAAAGGGTACAGTGAAGATTTACGAGGATGTTGCCAGGACTAGAGGGCCAGCGTTATAGGGAGAGGTTGAGTAGGCAGGGACTCTATTTCATGGAGCACAGGAGAATGAGGGATGATCTAATAGAGGTGTATAAAATCATGATTTGAATATATATGGTTGAGTCTTTTGCCCAGAGTAAGTGAATCGTGGAGCAGAGGACATAAGTTTAAGGTGAAGGGCAAACGATTTAATAGGAATCTGTGGAGTATGTTTTTTACACAAAGGGTGGTAGGTGTATGGAACAAGCTGCCAGAGGAGGTAGTTGAGGCGGGGACTATCGCAACATTTAAGAAACAGTTAGACAGGTACATGGATAGGCTGGTTCGGAGGGATATGGATCAAACGTGGGCAGGTGGGACTAGTGCAGATGGGACATGCTGGGCCGAAGGGCCTGTTTCCACACTGTATCACTCTATGACCCTATCTTTCCCTCTCAAACCCATTCTCCTGCCTTCTCCCCATTACCTCTGACACCCGTATCAATCAAGAATCTATCAATCTCCTCCTGAAAAATGTCCATTAACTTGACCTCCACAACTATCTGTGGCAATGAATTCCACAGTTCACCACCCTCTGACTTAAGAAATTCCTGCTCATCTCCTTCCTAAAGGAATGTCTTTTAATTCTGAGGCTGTGGCCACTGTTCCTAGACTCTCCCACTAGTGGAAACATCCTCTCCACATCCACTCCATCCAGGTTTTTACCAGGCTGGGACAGACGGCAACAGCTTCACACCGTGTCCCAAAGCTTGTGTCCGGTCCTGCATCACCCAAGGCAGCAGAGACGTTATAGGAGAGGGCAAGCACTGTAACAAAGTAGCGATGGTTTGGGTAACATTCAAGAATGTCTATGCATGGCACATCAGGAATATTACTGAAAAACGGTCTTGATCCGAAATAAAATCTATACCATTTTTCCAGAGATGCTGCCTGACTCACTGAGTTACTCCAGCTCTCTGTGACATGTCATCTATCCATGTTCTCCAGAGATGCTGCCTGACCCGCTGAGTTATTCCAACATTCTGTGAAACGTCACCTATTCATATTCTCCGCAGATGCTGCCTGACCCACTGAGTTACTCCAGCACTTTGTGTCTATTTTCCCTTCACCCATATGCCCAAGGCGACTCTGCCCCCTCCTTTCCTATGTTCCTTTCCACCCATAAACCTCTCTCTGCCTTTACATTTCACTCCTCTTTCAAATTTGCTCTACTTATCTACATGCATTTTTCTTCTTCACTTTTTAGTCATAGAATGATGCAGTGTGGAAACAGGCCCTTCAGCCCAACTTGCCCACACCGCCCAACATGTCCCATCTAAACTAGTCCCACTCACAGGCGTTTGGCCTATATCCATCTAAACGTGTCCAAATGTCTCTTAAACATTAGGATAGTCCCAGCCTTAACTGCTTCCTCTGGCAGCTCGTTCCATACACCCAGCACCCTTTGTGTGAAAAGGCTACCTCTCAGATTCCTGTTAATTACTGAAATCTTGGTCATAAATTTGGGGCAAAAATGCTCCAAAATAAGGATCAGAATGCATCAGAGAGCATCTAAAACCCCAGAGCTTCCAGGGCCCGCTTGAGGGCCTGGCATCGAGGGACTTCACGCTTCGCGTTCGTGATGTGCGCAGCGCACACATTATTGCAGTATACATTTTTTTAAATCCTGTCATGCCACCCCCCTTTTTGGGAAGCTTCGTAAGGGCCTGCTCACTGACTCACACACTCACTCACTCACTCACTCACTCACTCACTCACTCACTCACTCACTCACTCACTCACTCACTCACTCACTCACTCACTCACTCACTCACTCACTCACTCACACACTCACTCACACACTCACTCACTCACTCGCACAATCACTCTCTCACACACTCACACACACACTCACTCACACACTCACACACTCACTCACTCGCACACTCACACACTCACTCACACACACACTCACACACTCACTCACTCACTCACTCACTCCCTCACTCACACACTCACTCACTCACACACTCACTCACTCACTCGCACACTCACTCACTCACACACACACTCACTCACACACTCACACACTCACTCACTCGCACACTCACACACTCACTCACACACTCACACACACACTCACTCACTCACTCCCTCACTCGCACACTCACTCACTCGCACACTCGCACACTTACTCGCACACTCACACACTCGCACACTCACTCACTCACACACTCGCACACTCGCACACTCACACACTCACTCACTCACACACTCACACACTCGCACTCACACACTCACTCACTCACACACTCACACACTCACACACTCATATTGTCTTCTTCCAGATAAGTTACTGGACTGGAAACTAGTGTTCCAGAGGATTAAATCAACGACATGAGTTTAAATCTCAACCTAGCAGATGGAGAAGTTCAATTCAAGTAATTAAATAAATTGTCATTTACCTAAAAAAAATGCCAGACTGAATAGTAATGATCAGACTGAACGTAATTCTTTTCAGATTGAGTGAAGATGGTTTCCAACCCGAAACATCACCCATCCCTTTTCTCCAGACAGGCTGCCTGACCCGCTGATTGACTCTAGCATTTTGTATCTATATTTGGTATAAAGCAGCACTTGCAGTTCTTTGTTTCTACTGAACGTAACTATCCACCTGCTCACTAATATCCTTGAGAGAAGGAGATTGTCCTGAACCTGTTTTGAATCCAGAAATGACACTGTAATTGCCTGTTTTTCCCTCAATATCCACACCCACAAACAAATACCCAAATGTATTAAAAAAATTGATCAGTAGATTATAAACATATATCAGAAATAACAGAACGGGGAGATCCTGGGCGGCACTGCTGGGCAGCGGGTAGAGACCACGCCAGAGACCCAGGTTCAAGCATAAATTGTACATTCTCTCCGTGTCCGAATGGGTTTGCTCCGGGTGCTCCAGTTTCTTCCCACATTTCAAAGATGCACAGGTTTGTAGGTTAATTAGCTTGGTATAAATGTAACAATGGCTCTCATGTGTGTGTAGGGTAATGTTAATGTGCAGGCATCGCTGGTTGGTGCAGATTAGATAAGTGAAGAGGAAAAGATTAGTGTAGACAAATGTCGATCATTTACAGTCAGAAAAAGGTGAATTTATAATGGGGAACAAAGAAATGTTAGACCAGTACTTTGGGTTTGGTTTGGTTTGGTAAGTACTTTGGTTTTGTCTTCACTAAGGAAGACACAAACAATCTCCCAGAAATACTAGGGGACCGAGGATGTAGTGGGAGGGAAGAACTGAAGGGAATCCACGTTAGTCAGGAAATGGTGTTAGGTAAACTGTTGGGATTGAAGTCAGATAAAACCCCTGGGCCTGATGGTTTGCATCCCAGAGTACTCATGGAGGGAGAGAGAAAGCGGGGAATTATAGAACAGTTAGCCTTACATCGGTAGTGGGGAAGATGCTTGAGTCGATTCTTAAAGATGTAATAGCAGCGCATTTGTAAAGCCTTCCACCGCCTGGCGCCTTGACTCGTGGATGGCCAGCTTGGCCAGGACCAGGAGCAACCCAACCAGGACATCTTCAGCCCTACCCTCTCCCCTACGCACAGGGTGTCCAAAGATGAGGATGATGGGTGCAACATGCAGCCAGAAGGCAAGGAGCAACCCCTTTAGGTATTGAAACAGTGGCTGCTGCCTCACACACTCCATGTACACGTGGTACACAAACTCTTCCAGCCCGCAAAAAATAGCAGGCGGCCAGCGAGTCTTTGTACCACGAGAGAAACAGGTTGCAGGGAACACCTCGGTGCAATACCCTCTTCCCCAGGTCCATAATGTAGAGGGGGAGAATCCCTGCATAGAGGGACCAATGCATAACAAGCTTTTTTTTATTTTTTTATTTTTTTTTTTTTTTTAATCAAAAATATTTATTCAAATATTAAAATTGTATTTACAATACAATAAAACAAAACACCACCATAATGCAAGATCAACAATTATGCTAATCAACTGCTAAACAACTATATTACAATCCTTGTTTTCACCGAGATATTCGGTTTCCTCTCACACTCCAAAGACGTACAGGTTTGTGTTAATTGGCTTTCTATGAATATAAAATTGTCCCTAGTGTGTGTAGGATAGTGTTAATGTGCGGGGATTGCTGATTGGTGCAGACTCAGAGGGCCAAAGAGCCTGTTTCCACGCTGTATCTCTAAAATTAAGTCTGCATTATATTTTGTATTTTCATTACCAATTCTTGTTGTTTACTTGCAGGCGATTCTAAATCCTTTAAAGCCTCGCATGTCTCTCTCCAAAGGTATTTTATCTATCGTTAACATCTGGGCACTGGCGTCTTGTTTCTCTGCCTCACGCTATTTACCAGACGTTGTTTCACTACGTGTACAGGTAAATGTTACTGAAATACCTCCCTTCCCCATCCCACTGCCCCTATCACTCATCCCAGCCTTGTGGAGTAGTGGGTTGATGTCTACAGCACTCTAGCTTCTGGGCCCAAAACATAGGTCACGGAGTCATATAGCGTGTATACAGGCCATTCAGCCCAACAGGTTCATGCTAACCATCCATATTAATCCTATTTTCAAGAACTAGCAGGGGCACAGTGGCACAACGGTAGAGTTGCTACCTTACAGCGCCAGAGACTCGGGTTTGATCCTCACTACAGGTGCTGACTGTACAGAGTTTGTATGTTCTCCCCGTGACCTGCGTGGGTTTTCTCCCGGTTAGTAGGTTAATTTGTTACGGTATAATTATGAATTATAAATCAAGCTAAACTCAAATTACAGTCATCCAGCGTGGAAATAGGCCCTTTGGCCCAACTTGCCCACACCGACCAACATGTCCCATCTAAACTAGACCCACCTGCCTGCGTTTGGCCCTTATCACTCTACACCTATCCTATCCATGTACCTGTCCTAATCTTTCATTACCATCGTGATAGTACCTATCTCAACTACTTCCTCAATCAGCTCAATCTATACACCTACCATCCTTTTGCCGAAATGCTGCCTTGCAGCGCCTGAGGCCTGGGTGTGATGTTGGCTATGGTGCTGTCTGTACAGAGTTTGTATATTTAGGAAAGAACTGCAGATGCTGGGAAAATCGAGGATAGACACAAAATGCTGCAGAACTCAGCGGGTGAGGCAGCATCTATGGGGAGAAGGAATTTGCAACGCTTCGGATTGAGACCATTCTTCAGACTGAAGCGTCACCAATTCCTTCTCTCCATGGAAACTGCCTCACCTGCTGAGTTACTCCAGCATTTTGTTTCTACCCCAGAGAGAGTACGTACTCTCTGTGACTGCATGGGCTTTCTCCAGGTTCTCTGGTTCCCTCCAGCATCCCAAAGACGTGTACGTTTGTAGGTTAATTGGCTTCAGTAATTGTAACTTGTCCTTGGTGTGTATGGCCAAACTCGCAGAACTGGGTCTCTGCGCATCCCTCTGCAATTGGATCCTCGACTTCCTCATTCACAGACCACAGTTTGTTCGTATTGGTGGAAATGTGTCAGCCTCGATAACAATCACCACGGGAGCACCTCAAGGCTGCGCGCTAAGCCCCCTGCTGTACTCACTCTATACAAATGACTGCGTAGCCGGTCTCAGTGCGAACTCCATCATCATGTTCGCTGAGGACACCACTGTTGTGGGACGTATCACTGATGGGGATGATTCGGAGTATAGAAGAGAGATCGAGCAACTGTCCATATGCTGCCAGCACAATAACCTCGCCCTCAACACCAGCAAAACCAAGGAACTGATTGTGGACCTTGGAAAGAGTAGGATGGGGACCCACAGCCCCGTTTATATCAATGGGTCGATGGTTGAAAGTGTCAAGAGCTTCAAATTCCTGGGCGAGCACATCTCTGAAGATCTTTCCTGGTCCGAGAACATTAATGCAATTATCAAGAAAGCTCATCAGAGCCTCTACTTCCTGAGAAGACTACGGGTTTGTCAAGGAGGACTCCCTCTAACTTCAACAGGTTCACAGTAGAGAGCATGCTGACCGGTTGCATCGTGGCTTGGTTCGGCAACTTGAGAGCCCTGGAAAGGAAAAGACTACAAAAAGTAGTAAACACTGCCCAGTCCATCATTGGCTCTGACCTTCCTTCCATCGAGGGGATTTATCACAGTCTCTGCCTCAAAAAGGTTGGCAGTATCATCAAAGACCCACGTCATCCTGGCCACACACTCATCTCCCTGCTACCTTCAGGTAGAAGGTACAAGACCCTGAAGACTGCAACAACCAGGTTCAGGAATAGCTACTTCCCCACAGTCATCTGGGTATTGAACCTGGCTCGGACAAAACTTTAATAAATAATAACCAATTATCTGTTATTTGGCACTTTATGATTTTATTTATTCATGTGTGTATATATTTATATTATAGTATATGGACACATTGATCTGTTTTGTAGTAAATGCCTACTATGTTCTGTGTGCTGAAGCAAAGCAAGAATTTCATTGTCCTATCAGGGACACATGACAATAAACTCACTTGAACTTGAACTTGACATTGCTAGGTGTACGGGGTGATCACTGGACAGCGTGGACTTGGTGGGAGCCAGTGGAAAGGGAAACGGGAGATAAAGATGGTGATATAGGGAGATATAGAATAAATTGAGTATCGGTGCAGGGAGGTTCTACTGCAGTTGTACAGGGTCTTGGTGAGACCACACCTGGAGGATTGCGTACAGTTTTGGTCTCCTAATCTGAGGCAGGACATTCTTGCCATAGAAGGAGTACAGAGAAGGTTCATCAGACTGATTCCTGGATGTCAGGACTTTCATAGGAAGAAAGACTGGATAGACTCGGTTTGTACTCGCTAGAATTTAGAATATTGAGGGGGTATCTTATAGAAACTTATAAAACTCTTAAGGGGTTGGACAGGCTAGATGCAGGAAGATTGTTCCCGATGTTGGGGAAGTCCAGAACAAGGGGTTACAGTTTAATGATAAGGGGGAAATCTTTTAGGACCGAGATGAGAGAAACATTTTTCACACAGAGAGTGGTGAATCTCTGGAATTCTCTGCCACAGAAGGTAGTTGAGGTCAGTTCATTGGCTATATTTAAGAGGGAGTTAGATGTGGCCCTTGTGGCTAAAGGGATCAGCGGGAATGGAGAGAAGGCAGGTACAGGATACTGAGTTGGATGATCAGCCATGATCATATTGAATGGCGGTGCACGTTCGAAGGGCCGAATGGCCTACTCCTGCACCTATTTTCTATGTTTCTATGTTTCTATGTTTCTAAATGAATGAAAGATATGCAAAAAAGTAACAATGATAAAGGAGACAGGCTACAGACACACCCTCCTCCCCTCTACCGCCTTTGGAATGTGGGTGGAAATCACAGCACCCGGAGAAAATCCATGTGGTCACGGGAAGATCGTACAAACTCTGCACAAACAGCACCCATAGTCAGCATCGACCCCGGGTCTCTGTCGCTGTGAGGCATCAACTCTACCGCTGCGCCACCTCTACAAAAAGGGGGCCAGAACTGCACACAATAAAGTCAGTTCGAATCCCACAAATGTAGTTGTGGGAATTTGAATTCATCAAGTCTACTCTGCCATTCAATCATGTCTGATCTATCTTTACCTCTAAAACCCTTTCTTCTGCCTTCTCCCCATAACCCCTGACACCCGTACTAATCAAGAATATAACTATCTCAGTCTTAGAAATATCCATTGGTTTCCACAGTCTTCTGTGGCAAAGAATTCCACAGATTCACCACCTCACCGTTCTGCACACCCTCAACTCATGAAACCTCTAACCCGCTTTCTCCGCTTGTCCCTTCCTTCCAGAGACAAGATCATCAGGAGTCATTGTGTCCCCGCTTTTCCAAGGCCTTCAGAAGTCTTCAGGGGGTGCATGGACAAGTCAACCTTCACGCTGTTCTACGTCCTGCCGTTGGTGGTGATCACCGTAGCCTCCTCCGCGGTGAGCAAGAAGCTATTGGTGAGGGAAACCATTGGTGCCGTCACAGAAGCCGAGGCCGCCACTCAACGCTGCAGGAAGACGAGGACCATCAAGATGATCTTCATCATCATGGCCTTTGCCCTCAGTTGGTTCCCCCTCAACGTCTACACCGTCCTGCTCACCGGCAACGCGGCCAATTCAACAACACCCTCTACTTTCCCTTCCACTGGGTGGCCGTGAGCAGCACCTGTTGGAACCCCTTCATCTACTGTTGGATGGACAACAGGTTCCGCTCCACCCTCATGACCCCCCTGGCCAAGTGTGGGGGGAGAAGGGGGAGAGGAGGCAAGATCCTGGCACTAAACGCGGCCAGCGGAGATGGGAGGCAGTCGGGGGTGAGATTGGAGGACAAGCCTGGCCCGTCCACGGAGAAAATGAGTTTCTACCTTGGTGGGCGCAGGGGTAACAATGGGGAGGTGAGTACAGTTTAGACTTTACAGATTCCCCGTTGAAACTTGGTGTCATGTTCAGCCCAGGTATTATGGGCCAAGGCATCTGTACCTGTGCTGTATTGTTCTATGTTTAGTTTAGTTCACTTCAGTTAAGTTCCGTTTAGTTCAGTTTAGTTTAGAGAATTTCTTAAATTCTTAAAGGATTGGACAGGCTAGATATATACCCCTCAATATACCCCTCCCCCGGCTGCAGGATGCTCACTCCCCCCCCCCCCCCCACAGCCACGACAGCCCCTGCCACAAGCCATCCCCCTCCCCCGGCTGCAGGATGCTCACCCCCCTGCCACGAAAGCCCCCACCTCCAGTACACAGAACGGAGAACAGTGAGTGCCAACCCAGTGATCCTAATATTATGTTTAATGAGGCTCGGTTGTATATTCAAGCCAAGCTTGAGATTTATAACAAAACAATGGAATGCTTCCATTTGCCACGACCAAGAAATGGAAGGATGCACCTAAATGATGGCAATCCAGAATTGCTGCAGGAATTGCAATACAATAGAACTGAACAACAGCAATTTGTTGAGGAGAATGAGCCTCTGTTGAATGCTGAGCACAGAGCACTGTATGACCAGGTGTGCAACTGCTTGAAAAGGAGGCTTCAATCAATGTTTTACATTGTTTCACCAGGAGAAACGGGAAAAACATTTATCACCAATTTGATCCTCTCCAAAGTTAGAGGTCAAGGTGATGTGGCTATTGCTGTAGCATCCTCTGTGATAGCAGCTACATTAATGCCTGGTGGAAGAACTGCACATTCACAATTCAATATACCCATCCAAGTGACCGAGGATACACTCTGTAACATTGAGTAGAACTCTAACACGGCACGTTTGATGAGGCAAGTGAAATTCATTGTTTGCCCAATGATTAGGAGGGAGAGCTTTGAAGCGGTGGACATAACTCTTCAAGACGTATGCACCAACACTAAGCCTTTTGGCGGCATTCTTACCATTTGTTGTGATGATTTTTGACAACTCCTTCCTGTAGTGAAAAGGGGAAATTATGCTGATGTTGAAAATTCCTGCATCAAGAAATCCTATTTGTGGACACTTTTCACCAAGTTTTAATTGCACACAAATATGTGATTGACAGAGGGAGAAGGCGACTATTCTCAATTTTTGTTGAAAGCTGGAGAAGACGAGATTTTAAAGAATGAAGATGATGAAATTGAAATGCCAGAAGACATGATTCTACCAGCAAAATCATAGAAGGATTGTATTGATTTCATCTATCCCACATTTGACAATCCTGCAGAATTATTCTCCGACAATTGTATCTTGGTTGTGCACAATGATACGATGAGAAGCATCAAATCTCCATGTATCAGGCGCTTCCCTGGAGTCATTAGTAGTACTTTTCTTTCAATGCTGTCACTGAGGGAACTAATGCTACTCACTTCCCAACAGAACCTCCAAAGGTATGCAATGGAATGAGGATGATTGTGGAAGAGCTACACAATAATCTGACCATTGCAAGAATCAACATGGGAGCCTTCAAAAATTACATTGTTCTCATTCCTAGGGTAATGCTCAATTTGACAGACATTCAAGACATTCCCCTTCAGCCGAGCCAATTCCCCATTCAGTCAAGTTTTGCTATGACGATCCATAAAGTGCAAGGGCAAACCATGGAGAAAGTGTTGATATTCCTCGAGAAACCCGTATTTCAGCATGGACAACTATATGTGGCTCTTAGCCGAGGAAAGGTGAAGGAAAATGTCAAGGTTTTCCTGAAGATGGGACATCAACCAAGAATGTTGTCATTAAACATGTGCTTGGTTGAACGATGACTTCTGAGGTAAATTCTCAGATTTTCTTCGTTAAAGTTTATCAACTCAATAATGCCTCTATAGTAAAATTGTGTATCTTTTATTTCATCAACAGCAAAGAGACATCGAGACGCAGTGAGCAGCAGAGCGCAACAAGAGGCGCAACAAGAAAGAACTGAACTGAATAAATCTCATCTTTAACGTTTAAATTGTTGTTATATTTTAAGAGTTATTCACATTTTAAGCTTTAATAAATCCCTTTTCCACTTGCCTTGCCCGTCAGCTGTGCCTGCGCAGTAATGCCTGCATGTTCTACGTCACAATGGGAATGGCTGCGCCACCGGAGAGCCGCTAAGAGTGGATGGGGGGGAGGGGGGGATGGATTGAGTGCGTCGGGGGGGCAGGGCAAGGGGCAGAGTGAGGGTTAGTGAGGGGAAGAGGGGGTATCAGGGGCATCACAACGGGAACCCGTCAGCCACACCTGCACATTTGGGGGCTATGGGTGAGTGGTGGAATATTGCGTTGGGGGACCAGGCATCCCGTGTGACAATGGGACCCAATGGGTCTCACTCAGACTAGTTTTATTATTAAGAATTAAACTTTTTGTTGTTTATAATGGTGTCTACAGAGTGCTATGCTGTGCTGCTGCAAGCAAAAATGCCATTGTTCCGTTTTGGGACATGACAATAAATTTCTCTTGACTCGTGACTCTCTGATACCATCGGCCAAAGATTTCCTCCAACTAAAATAAAAGCTCTGCTGAGCACAAATAATAATTGAACAAAACTGTTCATTTCTTATACAGGGCAAAAAATTATGTTAAAATATACAGCATGTAGAGCCCAATAAATATACCACCTCGATGGGTTTATCACTAGGAGTATAGAAGTTGGGAAGTCATGTTGTAGTCATATAATATGTTGGTGAGGCCACATTTGTGTTCAGTTCTGTTCAGGCACCATGTTATAGGTAAGATATTATCCAGTTGGAAAGGGTGCAGAGAAGATTTACGAGGATGTTGCCAGGACTAGATGGTCTGGGCTATAGGGAGAGGTTTAGAGGGCTCGGACTCTATTCCTTGGAGCACAGGAGGATAAGAGGTGATCTTATAGAGGTATACAAAATCAAGGGGTGAATTGAATGGGTGGACGCACAGAGTCTCTTGCCCAGAGTAGGGTAATCGAGAACCAGAGGCCATGGGTTTAAAGTGAAGGGGGGGGGAAATGTTATAGGAATCTGAGGGGTAACTCTATGAATGTGAGACAGACCACCTTCACATAAATAAAAATGCTACAAGGCTGGAAAACTGAGCTAGTATTGCAGATTCTGGAAGCACTCAGTAAGTCAGGTAATCAACTTTACTGTTAAATGATTCCAGGTTTGTCTTGTCCGCAAAGAGCCATAGCAAAGTGTTCAAAATTATTTTATTTAGAAACTCTGTAATTGGCATTCATGTAATGCATAACCAAAGCAATTCAAGTCTTGGTCATCATTGACAGAAGAAAACTGCTCTCATGCTCATCTGATTCTTTTTGTTGAAACTCTTATTTGGAGATATTCATTAAATATGTTTCACTTAGTAAAACAGAGAAGTCCAACTAGCAGAGCCAGTGCCTCACAGCTCGTCCTACTCCCTGAGCACATGTGGGTTATTAGATTAATTGGTCATTGTAAATGTTCCCTATTGTGGTTGTAAGTACGAGAATCTGCAGTGAAATGAAGGAAATGTGAGGTGACGTGTTGGTGAGATTCAATGGATTATTGATGGCCACACAGATTCAGTGGAGCAAAGGGTCTTTCTCACACTGTGTGACTATAGCATCATGTGGAATACAATGAGTCTAGTCATAAAGATTTCAAAGTTTAGAGCATATACTAAAAGTAGCAGAATAGTAAAGTAAATAAAATTTCCCTCTGGAGTTCTCTCACCTTCCGTCTGTTCTCTGACTCGCTCTGGAAGGTGGAAGGTCTTACCTGCAACCTCCGGCAACCACCTTCAACTAGCATTGCAACCGGCTTCGACAAAAAAATTACCGATTTTTAAAACGGCAACCTATTTTTAGTTGCGGTCGGTTTTGATTTTATTGAAATAATCGCCGGAACATAGAAGAAGCGGAAACCACTTTCGACCATTAGGGAGACTGACAAAAACCTCCGGGAACCGCACGGAAACCTTGGGTGGGGCGCAAAGTCTCCAGAGGTTTCCGTTCAGGTTTCCTAAGTGGGACAGGGGCATTAGTTCAACCATTATTCAGAAATATTACACCTCAGGAATACAGCCTGAAATGCGAGTCTTGATTTTATGGTCACGTCCTTTAGTGCAACTCATGCACGGCAACCACCAGGGAGCCAAATTAACACCCGGAACTGCTTGCCAAACTTCACCACAGCAATTATTGAATATTTGAATACTGCACAAGAATGTTATTCCTGGATTTGTATTTGTTAAATGTTTATTTTAGTGTTTGATTTCCTGAACCCTAAAAATATTCAGTGAATACCACTATCAAAAGAATCACCAACAACAACATCATTGGTGAGTTAATTAAATATCCATGCAAGTTTAACAAACACTTTGGGTTACCTTAAGTTTGTGGCACGATCTGTGACCTGGTTGAGATTAATGTTTAAAACACAACACAACTTCCTCCTTTACCCTTCCTCCTTTTATAAATAACCTCAAAGCTCACTTGCTTCTGCTACTGCCTATTTCTGTATTGATGTTCTCTTTGCTTCGAATACTTTTCAACTTTTCATGCTTCACAAAATACTTTTTTGTTTCACTTCAGATGCAGGAACACTACTGCCCACCTCTTCACAAATTCATAAGTCATAGGAGCAGAAGTAGGCCATTCCGCCCATCGAGGCTACATCACTAGGTACACAAAATTGCTGGGGAAACTCAGCGGGTGCAGCAGCATCTATGGAGCGAAGGAAATAGGCGACGTTTCGGGCCGAAACCCTTCTTCAGACTGATGGGGGGTGGGAGAAAGAAGGAAAAGGGGAGGAGGGGGAGGAGCCCGAGGGCGGGCGGATGGGAGGGTGGGAGGAGACAGCTAGAGGGTTAAGGAAGGGGAGGAGACAGCGAGGGCTAGCAAAATTGGGAGAATTCAATGTTAATGCCATACGGACGCAAGGTCCCCAGACGGAATATGAGGTGCTGTTCCTCCAATTTCCGCTGTTGCTCACTCTGGCAATGGAGGAGACCCAGGACAGAGAGGTCGGATTGGGAATGGGAGGGGGAGTTGAAGTGCTGAGCCACCGGGAGTTCAGGTAGGTTATTGCGGACTGAGCGGAGGTGTTCGGCGAAACGATCGCCCAACCTACGCTTGGTCTCCCCGATGTAAATCAGCTGACATCTAGAGCAGCGGATGCAGTAGATGAGGTTGGAGGAGATACAGGTGAACCTTTGTCGCACCTGGAACGACTGCTTGGGTCCTTGAATGGAGTCGAGGGGGGAGGTGAAGGGACAGGTGTTGCATTTCTTGCGGTTGCAACGGAAAGTGCCCGGGGAGGGAAGGGAAGAATTGACGAGGGAGTTGCGGAGGGAGCGGTCTTTGCGGAAGGCAGACATGGGGGGGAGATGGGAAGATGTGGCGAGTGGTGGGGTCACGTTGGAGGTGGCGGAAATGGCGGAGGATTATGTGTTGTATTTGGCAGCTAGTGGGGTGAAAGGTGAGGACCAGAGGGACTCTGCCCTTGTTGCGAGTGCGGGGATGGGGAGAGAGAGCAGTGTTACGGGGTATGGATGAGACCCTGGTGTGAGCCTCATCTATGGTGGCGGAGGGGAATCCCCGTTCCCTGAAGAACGAGGACATTTCCGATGCCCTGGTGTGGAATGTCTCATCCTGGGAACAGATTACATCACTATTCAATCATGGCTCATCTATCTTTCCCACTCAACCCCAATCTCCTGCCTTCTCGCCATAACCCCTGACACCTGTACTAATCAAGAATCTGTCAATCTTCACCTTGAAAACACCCAATGAAGGCCTTTCCAGCTCTCTGTGGCAATGAATCCACTGATTCATCAAACTCTGATTAAATAAATAACCCCTCATCTGCTTTCTAAAGGTATGTCTTTTTATTCCCATGCTGTTCCCTCTGGTTCTGGACTCCCCCACTAATGGAAACCAGTGCAACTCCTCTTTGCTATTTATGCTTTTGTAGTGAAGGCTTGCTTTGTTGAATAGTATTTTCTTTTCACTGTCTCGCAGAATTTATGTGTAACTTTAAATGTTTTTTGCGCCTGTGATGCTGCTGAAAGCAAGATGTTTATTACATAGATACCTCACTGTATTTGTGCACATGATAATAAACTCCTGACTGACATAAACCATAAGAACATAAAACATTACAGCGCAGGAAAAGTATTTTTGTCTGTGCCGAACATGATGCCAATTTGAACTGATCTCTTCTGCCAACATGTGAACCATTTAGTTCAGTTCAATTTAGAGATACAGCACGGAAACAGGCCCTTCAGCCCACCAGTTCCGCGCCGACCAGCGATTCCCGCATACTAACACTATCCGCACACACTGGGGATAATTTTTACATTTACCAAGCAGATTAACCTACAAATCTGTAGTCATATCTACACATTTTATGTATGTTTATGATCCTTTCAAATAGCCTCTGAAATGCTTTTTATCATATCTACATGGATAGGAAAGGTTCAGAGTGATATGGGCTAAACACAGGCAGGTGGGACTAGAGTAGATGGGGCATCTTAGTCAGCATGGGCAAGTTAGGTCGAACGGCCTGTTTCCATGCAGTGCGTCTCGATGACTCTACTTCCACCAACATCCAGGCAATGTACTCCTGGCACCCACCTCTCTCTTTATAAAAATCTTGCCCCGAATAGTTCCATTAAACCTTTCCTCTCTCACCTTAAAGCTATGTCCTCTTGACATTTGACCCTGTGAAATAGGTTCTGACTGTCTACCTTTACTTAGTTTTGTTCAGTTTAGAGATACAGCTCGGAAACAGGCCCTTCAGCCCACCGAGTTCATGACGACCAGCGATCTCTGCACATTAACACTATCCTACACACTAGGGACAATTTACAATTATACCAAGCCAATTAACCTACAAAACTGTATGTCGTTGGAGTGTGGAAGGAAACTGGAGATCCCGGAGAAAATCTAAGCAGGTCACGGGGAGAACGTACAAACTCTGTTCAGACAGCACCCGTAGTCAGGACCGAACCCGGGTTTCTGGCACTGTGAGGCAGCAACTCTATCACTGCACCACCATGCTGCCCCAAGTTGTTTGACAGGTTGTTTTCCAATATAAATGAATCACAAACGCACTTTGTGGTAAACTGTTATTATTACATTCGGGGTCATAATTATTATTTTTAAACAAAGTAAAATATTTCTTACTGATTTGTATTCCTTCCAGTCCTGGTGGAATTCCACATTCCCATCTTCCCGATGTTGGAACACTGTCCACCCACCTCCACTGGTCTCCATGTCACAGAACACCTGCGGACAGGAAGAAGGACAGTCGCGGTTCAGAATGCATTCTTTCATCAACAGCTTTGCAACGCACTACCATCAGTCTGACAAGACCTTAAAAACGTTAATTGGGCAACGTCAATACATTTTTGATAAAATCCCTTGGTTTCAACTCATCTAAACCTCGTAAAATGAAATATAACAAGGGGGTTATTGGTCAGGAACAATAACTCAATTTCAACAGGAATAGACAGTGTTTCATCTCAGTTTTATTCACATTTCAGGCACATGAAATTCTTAAAGAAAAATATATTGAATGACAGAAGGATTGAAATGATAAAATCACCCTGTGGCAGGGTGGCGCAGCGGTAGAATTGTGCATTATAGTCCGTGCCAGAGACCTGACTACAGGTGCTGTCTGTACGTTCTCCCCGTGACCTGCGTGGGTTTTCTCCAGGATCTCTGGTTTCCTCTCACACGCCAATGATGTGCAGGTTTTTGGGTTAATTGGTTTTGGTAATATTGTAAGTTGTCCCTAGTGGGTGTAGGATAGTGTTCGTGTACTGGCATTGCTGATCAGTGTGGACTCAGTGGGTTAAAAGGCCTGTTTTCATGCTGTATCTCTAAATTAAATTAAACTAAACTAAACCCTTACATAGAAACATAGACATAGAAACATAGAAAATAGGTGCAGGAGTAGGCCATTCGGCCCTTCGAGCCTGCACCGCCATTCAATATGATCATGGCTGATCATCCAACTCAGTATCCTGTATCTGCCTTCTCTCCATACCCCCTGATCCCTTTAGCCACAAGGGCCACATCTAACTCCCTCTTAAATATAGCCAATGAACTGGCCTCAACTACCTTCTGCGGCAGAGAATTCCAGAGATTCACCACTCTCTGTGTGAAATAAGTTTTCCTCATCTCGGTCCTAAAAGATTTCCCCCTTATCCTTAAACTGTGACCCCTTGTTCTGGACTTCCCCAACATGGGGAACAATCTTCCTGCATCTAGCCTGTCCAACCCCTTAAGAATTTTGTAAGTTTCTATAAGATCCCCCCTCAATCTTCTAAATTCTAGCGAGTACAAACCGAGTCTATCCAGTCTTTCTTCATATGAAAGGCCTGACATCCCACGAATCAGTCTGGTGAATAGCCCCAAAATGATAGCCCCAAAATGTAATGGCACATAAAGTTAGAGCTAGAGGTTTCACATTGGCGGGTAGCATGGTGGTGCAGGGGTAGAGTTGCCGCCTCACAACACCAGATACCCGGGTTCAATCCTGACTACGGGTGCTGTCTGCGAGGAGCCCAAAACCAAAGTATTATCTAACTAAATACACCAACTTACAATAAATGACTCCATATGCAAAAAAACCCCCAGCTACCTACATATTAATTCTCTTTAAAAAAAATCAATCCTGTAGATGCAAGTATATAATTGGGGTTATCAAGTGGGCACCTCTCTTCATTGGTGTTTCGTTGAGTTAGGCCCACGATATCTTGGTAAGGTTCAACAGTTGGTTCTGCCTAACCCCCAACCCCCAAATACCTGATGTCACCACCGATGCTACCAGTATCCATTAAATAAAGGAAGTTGCAGCCAATAAGCAAGTTTGGTATGTTAATCCTGGCCAGATTGGAGAGGCTAAGACTCTAAAATGGGGTAAAAGCTTCAGGACTGCTGGGAGATTTGGTCAATTTGGAAGTGCTCTCAGTGGAACTGGGACAAGCTTCAGAGTGGAGCCAGTTTGTCTAGACCCTAGATCCAAGCTGCAGGAAAAGAATAAGAACATCTGCAGACCGTTTCAATTAGGTGCAAAATGCATAGAATGGATTGACTGCAAGCCAGTCATACATCTTGTAAAATAATTGTAAATAATGTCACAGTTTCACTTTGCCAAATGTTGATTGGATGATGTATTGAGCCTTGTCTGGTTTTCTTGCAAACCAGGGTAAATGTTGCTATGTTTGCTTCCCACGAGATGCCCTGTTGGAATACAATGTATTAGCTACTGTATTATTGGGTTAGGGAAATGTCTGTTATGTATGGGGTTAATCGATATCTGTAATTGGATTGTAAAGAGACCACCCCCATGTGGATCGGCCCCTCAAGGTCCGGGGAACTATAAAAGTCTGCAGCCACGAGGTCCCGCGTCGATCTGCTGGGAGAGCACTTAGGACTGCGTGACCTTCTGGAGTGTCTCTGTTTGAGTGAGGCATAGAGGGCTTGAACAGGCAGATACCAGGGTCGGCAGCGCGACTCACGTTGCAGTGGCCCCTACAGCCTGTCTGTCTTTTATTTTTATTTTTTGTCTAGTTAAATGTAGTTGCTCATGTTTTTTAATACTGTTTTTAACTGTGTATATATGGGGGGCGGGGGGGGGGGAGGGGGAAACTTTTTAAAATCTCTTCCCTGCACGGGAGACCTGACCTTTTCTCTGTCGGGTCTCCGTTGTCGTTGGGGCCTAGCACCGTGGAGCGGCCTCCAACCGGAACGACCTGGGGGCTCCTGTCGCGGAGCCTGCGGAGTGGAGCTGCGGACTTACCATCGTGGGGCTGGCCGGCCTCGTAGCATGAGGAGCGGTGGTGGCTCGCTGCTGCGGCCCGACTCAGGAGCTCGGAGGCTCCAGCTGCAGACCGGTGGACTGGGGCATCGGGAGCCCGCGGGTCCGGGTGGGAGACCACACTTTCGGAGCTCCCGCAACACAACTTCTCCAGCCCGTGTAGCGGGGTTGGAACGACCTGGAGCGGGGCCGTACACCGCCCGGCGCGGCTTTAATGGCCGCGGGATATTCCAGCGCCCGCCGGGGGCTCCAACTTTGTGACTTTTAGGCCTGGAGCGGGGCCGTACATCGCCCGGCGCGGCCTTAAATGGCCGTGGGACTTACCATCGCCCGCCTGGGGCTTCGACATCGGGAGAGAAATGGTACAGGGGAGAGAAAATACTTTGCCTTCCATCACAGTGAGGAGGAGATTCACTGTGATGGATGTTTGTGTGAATTGAATTGTTTGTATGTCTTGTAGGAATTGTCTTTGTTTGTGTGGCTGTGGAAACGGAGTTTCGTTTGAGTCTCACTGAGGTTCAAATGACATGTAATAAAATATTGTATAATATTGTGTATTGAACCCACGGTGGTTAGCTACAGTGGTGGGAACTGTAATTGTGTTTTGTCAAAATAGAGATTAGTTGATCAAGTGCTTGAATCAGTGGTTTTTGACTGAAACTGGGGGGAAGCTTAGAACGAGCAATTAACATTGGGGGCTCGTCCGGGATCTCAACAGACCCCCGAACACAAGTTTGCTATCAAGGGTGTTGAGCTGTTTCGATGGCGAGTGCAGAAATTGGGCCCACTGTGCGGTTTTCGCATTGTTTTTTGGCACTTCGTTAGTCGGAGCAGATCGATCATTCGAGGGCTTGGGAAAGGGTCTAATAGGGATCATTAGAATAGAGTCTAGCAAGCACGGGGGGAGGGGGTGGTTAGCACTCCTTTACATAGAAACATAGAAAATAGGTTCAGGAGGCCATTGGCCCTTCGAGCCAGCACCGCCATTCATTGTGATCATGGCTGATCATCCTCCTAACATCCTCTTCACAGTTCACCCTACCACCCAGCTTTATGTCATCCACAAACTTGCTAGTGTTGCTCCTAATTCCCTCTTCCAAATCATTAATATATATGGTAAACAGTTGCTGCCCCAACACCGAGCCTTGCGGCACTCCACTCGCCACTGCTTGCCATTCTGAAAAGGACCCGTTCACTCCTACTCTTTGCTTCCTGTATGTCAACCAATTTTCTATCCACGTCAACACTCTACCCCCTACTTGGTCGTGGTTGGCAGGCTGCAGCTGCTTTAATGAGAGCCTGATGCACTTCATTGGACGAGGAGTGGCCCAAGGTTTGATTTGGTATCCAATTGGTGGGGTATTGAAATTCAGGTCTGATCTACGCATCGATCGGATCTTTGCTGGGAGCGGGAATTGGAACGGTGCGCTCTAAAAATCGGCATCGATAACTGCCAGCGCGAAGCGGCTAGGCGCTGAACCCCAAGTGCCCAGCAGAGAGGAGTATCTGCGTGAATGTGTCTGAGTCCCTCCCTGGAGTGATGGACGAGAAATCTCGTAAAGGTACTGGGCTCGGTGGTCAGAGTATAGATCGGCCGGAATACTCTAGTCCATTCGAGAATTTAATTGGCCAATTTTAGTTTGATTCGAGTGCCCGCATATGAGGAGGGATACACACTAAAATAGTAAGATTAAACGAGAACTTACCAGTTTGAAGTTTGATCTGTATTTTATGAGGAGTTACGATGACGGATTACGTGAAGAACCCGCTCAGTGCGCAGGCGCGGCATACTTCCAAGCAGCGGTGTGGAATCACAGATAGACACAGTTATTTGAAGTAAACACAGTAAAGATAAGGAGACATCAATTTATTAGTTTGATCCATATAATGAGGGTGGGAGCGGAGGGCACGTAATCCCTCATCGTAACTCCTCATAAAATACAGATCAAACTTCAAACTGGTAAGTTCTCGTTTAATCTTACTATTTTACCTCGGAGTCACGTGAGTGACTACGTGAAGATTTCAAAGCTCTGTGATTTCAAACCGTGTAACAGTTCATACTTCACTCGCTGCCGAAGTCATTCGAGGGAGGAAGTATGTTATCGTAATCAACCATGAATCTGTTTGTAAAAACAATAATGGTGTTATTAACAACAACAAGACCAATTGCTCCCCCGGGCTTAAATTATATATTTTTTGCAGATTCTTTTTCTGCAAACGATACAGGTTCTGTCAGTGGTTTGTTATAAAAGTTTGGAACGTATACTCCCTAGACCACCCTGCAGTAGCCAGGATGTGGTCCATAGGCTCGTCCATCCTCTTAGTTACTGACGTGGAAGCTGTCCTGGTGGAATAAGATTTTATACACGTTAGTATTTACTCCAGCAACTCCCAGTACCTGCTTGAGCCACTAGAGATAGTTTAGCTCGTCACCCGACCATGAGGTTTCCTGTGGCTGACCCATAAGGCTTTTTCCTCTCCCTCGGTATTCCTTATTGTGTCGATCTCTAAGTGGGTCATGACACATAAAACGTGGTTCAGGTGGGTATGCCCGGAATTTCATGACTGGACCTGATGTTCCTGGTCTGTTCTGTTTGGCCAACCCTTGAATGGGCATGTGACACTATCTGGTGTTATAACCATGTTGTCCCATCGCAGTAGATGTGAGAGCTGGCTCTTTGTGTTGATGTAAGGCCACCAGCATGTCCATCTTCAGGGTAGGCTGTTCCAGGGTGAGTGACCTGGCTGGTGATCATCCCCTAAGGTATGTCAGGATTTTACTGACATCCCAATTTGGGTGTACCTATTTCTGGGGAATGGATTGATATACCTCTCCTGTATCTGATCACCAGTGAGCGGTACCCAAGTTGAGTAGGCTAACAGAACATGTCCTTCATTGTGGTGAAGACCTGCCAGGAGCTCCAGTACAGTTTTTTGTTATAGTTGAATGTGTCATTCCTGTTTTGGAAAACAGTGTACCATTTCTTGATGCTCCTCAGGTATGTTCCCTAGGATATGCGACGGAATGCTGTCATCAGGTTGATAGTGCTGCTGATCCAAGCACAGCAATGGTCTTCCCAATTCTGCAATTCTTTTAATGACCATGTCGAGGATCACTGGGAACCATGCTTGTGGACTTGGTCCACTGTAATTTGCGTAGTACCAGACTGATGAAGCCGTAGTACCTATTGAAGAGGTAGAAGGAAAGGAAAACATAGAGATTAGGTTCCCCCCACCCCTCAATACGCGGGAATGTCTCCATTGCCGCTGCCTTGAGATTGGTTTCATGTGACGTAAGTTAGTACGTGGTGATTTAATTGGATATAAGGAATCGATATCTGGTGTCCCTATTGCTTAGTAATTTCAGCAAATATTTTTGGTTTAAATGTATGTTTACAGTATTTAGCTCACCTGATAGGTGAGTTACTGATGGTCAAACATGTTTGACGACATACGGTTTCCAATTGTTAATAAATTGTCACCTAATATCGATGTTCTCCGCCCAAGTGATTTGGTATATGCCACCACTGTGATGTTGTTATCTTATAAACGAACATGCAAATTTGGTGGATTACTGAGCAAATGCTTCACTAGAATTAAGTAAGTTAATATATAACATGTTTAAGTCAATTCATATTGGCATTAAGTATTACAAGCTCAGTAACACATCAGGACACATAAGATGTTACTCAAAACAGGTGGAAGTGTACAACCATAATCCTTCCTGCCGATAAATTCCATGATAACACTACAGATTAATCAATTTGCCCCCATATTACAGGTATGGAGATAGTTTTGAACACTAGTATCTCAGCTCATAGGAAAGGTACAAAGTTCAGTAGCTGGTAATGCTGCTATATCCCAATTACTTTGCCACGTAGTTGATTGGTGGTTAATGTACCATGACTGATAGTCTTAATGAATACCAGATAACAAAGTTGTGGATGGTCAACGTAAATATCTGGATATATATTTTGTGCACCGTTCCCAGAGGCACTGCAATACTGGGTCGATGCGTAGAGTGGACGGAGCAAGCCCCTATTCCATCTCCCTGTTCCAAAATTCAATTTAATATATGGTCCCTAGATAAGGGACGTATCAGATTATTAAACTGATAAGAACAGATACTACACTTGATCTTAGCCAAAAGGACGAGAAGCGATGCAGCTAAAGCTGTATCCAAGGATAGTTTGTCGTTAATATATAGACATGCCATGACGGAACGTTTCTAAGTGTCAGGGCTAGTTGATTCTGGATAACTTTGACTTAAATGCCGCAACGCTCATCATGGTTACTCCATCCAGGTAATTGCGGTATATCCGAAACTTATATGAGAAGGTACTGAATAGTGTGCATCTTCAAGGTCGATGTCTACCATAAAATATCCTAGGATCCATGGTAGTAGTTACAAATCCCATGAATGGGTATACCTGGTGAAATACTCAAGTGGTTTATCAACGATGGTGCGACATTCACCATCGTGGGAGGGTAGACCCCTTGGGGTGCTTGCTGAATTGGTGGCAAGATATTAATTCTATTCCCCTTGTATTTATTTTTTGGTATATGACTACCAAGAGTGATAGCTTCCTAACCAGGCGTGATTCACCCACCCCTTGTTAGTACAACCCTTAACCTTTATGTGATGGTAGGAACCATACTTATCTGTCTTCATTGTTGTTTTCTTCGGTTTCTGGTTCCTTGTTCTTGTAGGGACGATGTTTGTTGGGGGGTGGCGCATTTTCCCTGGGGCCTGCTCTGGGCCGTGGCCTAAAATGCTACGGGTTTGGCATGCAGGCCCCGAGCTTTCACCAGTACCATGAGGTAGACGCACCTGGTGGACACGTAGAGGTACTGCTGTCTGGTTTAGTGTGGTGCTCATTCCAGACACTGCCCTCTTGTGCCGAATAGTTTGAACACTTCGTCCAGTTGTTTAGGACTGGTTTGGTAAGTGCCAGGTAGCAGAATCTGTGCTTGTGAGGTCGGCGTTCTCATAGTCCTGTTAATTTCATAGATTGAGGGCAGGTTTGTGAGTTCATTTGAGAAGTTATGAGGTATACCGTTGAACAGTAGGGTCAGGTGTTTTGCCATACTACCCTGCCCTTCTTTAATGAGCAGGTGGAAATGATAGCCGACGTCAGGGTACCAAATGCATTTTAAAAATATTTAGGTTAAATGCGCTGCTCAATGTATCCCCCAATAATGGCGGGCACTTTGAGTAAATGCAATTTAGGGGAGGCGTGATAAAACCAACGCCTCATGGCTACCTGTCTTGGAGAGGTTTTTTGGAAAAGACAGGTAGTAAGCTGGCCATCAGTTGAGACTGAAAAGCCATCTCGCTAGTGGTGGAGCCACATAGCGGCCACACCCAGCAGCTCTTCCTGATCCTGTACCTTAAGCATACTCCCGATATTGTTCAGCCAGTGACCCCTCTTCATGACCAGCCCAGCCACTGGTCACCCCAAAGCTAACCACACTAAGGAGGAAGCGATGGGCAGTGCCTAGGCACTGTGGAGGGTATGCCTGAACCCTCCAGCGAGACTGCCCCTCACGTAGCGTGTCTCGCAGGAGTTCCTGCTCCAGGAGCCGCTCCAGCGGCTCAGGCGGCTGTCTCTCTCCCATGCGGGTGGAGAGACGTCCCCTCCGACAAGTCGGAAGCCACCGGCCGGATGCCTCTTCGGATGGCTGAACATCCAGCCCGCAGCTCAGGCACTAGCGGGACTGGCCTCGGCGCGGTGTGGGGATAGCGGTGCGCCTGGTAAATGTTCCTACCGCCTTCTTCTGGAGCTTTTGTGCCTTGTAGTAGCGAGAGCGCCCCTCTAGCAGCGCGTCTCGCAGGCACCTGCACCGAGAGCCGCTCCAGCGGCTCAGGCGGCTCTCTCTCCCCCCGTGCGGGTGGAGAGACGTCCCGTCCCAAATTGGGAACACCTGCCGGATGCCTCTTCGGGTGGCTATACATCCAGCCCGCTATCGGGCTGGGCTCGGCACGGTGTCGGGGAATTGCGGAACACCGGGTCGCTCCTACCGCCTGTTGCTGCCCCCCTTCCCCCCGACGGAAAACGTTCCTCCTCGAACGGGGGACAGTTTTGTTCCAGAGCCTTTTTTCTCTGCCTGTAAAACACAAGCAGAAAAAGGGGCTCCCCTGTAAAAGAAACCCGACCTCAGGGTACTCACCTGACGGTCCGTTTCATTCTGTAGCGGGAGCGCCTAACTCCCGCTGCCGCTGTTGCACTGCTGGCGTAATGCCGCGCCTGCGCATTGAGCGGGTTCTTCACGTAGTCACTCACGTGACTCCGAAGTAAAATTAGGAGTTCGAGTTTATATTTGTAGAGTCAAATTTCCAAATACAGAATTTCACATTGAAGTTCTGCCCGTAAGGTGGAATTTAAATTACTGTTGATAGAACTTCGGAGTTGATGCATGTCCGTGATCGATTCCGAATAGCGGCATATCAACAGTGAATAGTAACCCTCTGGTCGATTGTTGCCTCGTACCTGATAGCGAAGAGTACCTGAGAGACGGGAAACTGTTTACTTGATGAAAAATAATCCGAATAGCGAAGGGTACACCTGATTCTGTAGAACTTAGTGAGGAGGGATAGAGCTCCCCCTATAGAAGTCCAGTCTTAGCAGAGGGATGGTAACATTCGGGAGGAAAAGTCGCCATTTAAGGAGTAGCATCCCTCAGCAAAGAGTAACCTAGGAAGGGGAAAATCTTCGGTATCAGGGGGAGATAACAGCGTGATAACAGCGTGACGCGGCGTCGAGATCGAGTGTTTGTGAACTGTGCGCTAGTGCTTTAAATCATATTGTAAATTGTAACAATCTTGCTTTTTGTATTGTTATCGGATCCGAATTGTGTAAATATTCTGTGTACGTAATAAACTTAGAGTGTATTAAGATTTAGAAAATTAAGAATTAGATTGTGTTAAGTTCGCGGACCGTTATTTGTATTGTTGCTCGTGCGAGTGTTTATGGATTTAGATGCTAGGTGGGAGTGTGGTTGAGTTAAATATTTGTGATTGTTTAGAGCGTACTATTGTGAGAATCTGAGTCGTGGTGGTTCGATCAGGGGTTGCATTCTTTCGATCGCTGTGTCAGGGGAGGAGTCATCCCGCTGACTGATTGCGCCACGAGGAAGATTTATTAGAGTGTGATTAATTGGATGCTTATAGTTGATATTGGGGTGTCTTGGGTTATTGGTAATCGGGGGAATATTTTTGTTTCCGATTATAGTTTTATTAGCGTGGTTCGGATTTGTCTGTCTGTGTGAAATTAAAGTGGATTGAGTGAGAGAGAAATTGCTGTGTGAAAGAGTCAGGGATTGAGAGTTAGACTTGGATTGAGACACCAGAGATCCTTTGTTTGAAAGTTTAGAGTTGAAAGAAGTGATTGCGATTTAACTGATAAGAGAGTTGGGAGAGAGATTGAATACGAGCGAGTGGTTTGAATAGTTGAATAGAAGCGATTAAGGGAGTGATTGAGTAACAGTTGAAAGGGAGCGATTGTGAGAGTAAGTGAGAATCGGAGAGACCATTGGCCATTGTGTGGGAGAGACCCCATTGAATAGGTGTTAGTGTCTGGAACTTTTATTTTGTATTTTGTATTGTGACCATAGTTCAGAGAATGGGGAATGTCGCAGAGAAGGACCGATCAAACCAATCAGGAAGCTCGATAAGAATGATTTACAAGAAGCTTCCACATGAAACAGAAAGACTAAGAGGATTATCTGGGGAATTAAATGCAGTCTTGAGAAGCGAACTTTGGCCGCTGGGTGGACTAAAATCTGTAATAGGAATAAACTATATGGAAATGATTGTTAACAAATATGGAAATAGTGAAGAAGGAAATGAGTTAATTGGAATAATGAGAATGTTCTTCACTAGAAGGAAAATAAATAAAATGATCGTTTTGCTGTCCCCCCTAAGAATGGCGGCATGTAAATTGGGTATTAGAGGGGAACACGATAGAACTGGTCCTTCTCGGGACATTCCAGAACTGGGACAGGAAACATAGAAACATAGAAAATAGGTGCAGGAGTAGGCCATTCGGCCCTTCGAGCCTGCACCGCCATTCAATATGATCATGGCTGATCATGCAACTCTGTATACTGTACCTGCCTTCTCTCCATACCCCCTGATCCCTTTAGCCACAAGGGCCACATCTAACTCCCTCTTAAATATAGCCAATGAACTGGCCTCAACTACCTTCTGTGGCAGAGAATTTCAGAGATTCACCACTCTCTGTGTGACAGCTACCACTCTTCTTTACTCAGAGAGTGGTAGCTGTGTGGAATGAGCTTCCAGTGTAAGTGGTGGAGGCAGGTTCGATTTTATCATTCAAAAATAAATTGGATAGGTATATGGATGGGAAAGGAATGGAGGGTTATGGTCTGAGTGCAGGTAGATGGGACTAGGGGAAAATAAATGTTCGGCATGGACTTGTAGGGCCGAGATGGCCTGTTTCCGTGCTGTAATTGTTATGTGGTGTTATATTATAAAAATGTTTTTCTCATCTCGGTCCTAAAAGATTTCCCCCTTCTCTCTCTCCCCCTCTCCCTCCCCCTCTCTCTCTCTCTCTCCCTTCTTTCTCTCCCCTTCTCTCCCCCTTCTCTCCCCCTTCTCTCCCCCTTCTCTCCCCCTTCTCCGTCTCCACCCGCGGGAGCGTCCCACAGTGACTGACCGCGATGCAGCGCCATCGGACGACCCCAACCTCCACACCAGGGTGATATCCCCCCCCCCTCCCTCCCTCAGTGACTGTGGGACGCTCCCGCGGGTGGAGATGGAGGAGAGAGAGAAGGGGGAGAGAGAGAAGGGATGGGGGGGTGAGAAGAGGAGAAAGAGAAGAGAGAGAAGAGTAGACAGAGAAGAGCGGAGAGAAGGGAGAGAGAGAAGGGAGAGAGAGAGAGGGGGAAAGAGAGGGGGAGAGAGAGAGGGAAGAGACGAGGGGAAGAGAGAGAAGAGTAAAGAGTAGAGAGAGAGGAGGAGAGAAGAGTAGAGAGAGAAGGGAGAGAGAGAAGGGAGAGAGAGGGGGTAGAGAGAAGAGGGGAGAGAGAGGGGGAGAGAGAAAAGAGGGGAGATAGAAGGGGGAGACGGGAGCGTGGGGTTCATTTTCCCACACAAGCCATAGGTGACTGGGCAATCTGAACCCAAGCACCAAGTTGAAAGCGGCCGAAGATGCGCATCCCTCAGGACAGCCCCCACTCTCCCACGGCCACCCTCCGTGGTCTGCGGGTCGGGTGCAGCGGAGGTGTAGGACAATGTTCATGCCTTCACAGTGATGTGATGGACGCGGGGGGTCTGGAGCAATCGCTGACAAGTCCCGCCGCCCGGCAACGTCAAGTCCGTTATTGCACGTTTCTGTTGAGCGGCAGTCGGTCCTTTCGAGTAGATGGCGTTTTGACAGAGCGGCCATTCCGTCAGTTTGCATTTAGGCGACACAGCTTTTCGGTTCCTTGGGATTTAGGCGTCCCGCCCTTTCGGTTAGTTTGCATTTAGGCGTCCCATCCTTTCGGTTAGTAGGCGTTTCATCTTCGGACTCTTTTGGTTTATTGGCGTTTCGGCCTCGTTTCCATCCTGTTCTTTGGCTTTGACTTCTTGTCTGTCGGCGCCACGTCCGGGTACCGTCTACCGCATCTGGAGGATTGTGTTCAAAGCAATCACACACCCACCCTGCCATCCAATGATTGAATAATTCAATGATACTTTACAGTCGCATGTACCTAATGAGACTATAAAGCGAAATGCTTTCACTGCATACTACCCGGTAAAATCATGGTACAGATCTCACCGAGGCAATAAACAAGTGCTGCCACGTTTTGGCGCCGAAAAGGTGCAAAGTTCTGTCAACCTTCCTATCCACTGCCTACTGCTACACGTGGCAGCAATCTCCCCCCACTAGGTCCAGGCCCCCTTTGTTCTCAGCGCTTCCCCTTCCCCTCCCTCAGCAGGGTCCCCCTGTTCTCAGTGACTCCCCCACCACGCCACCACCCCTTTGTTCAGCAGGACAAGCCACAGTTAGTGTGTAACTAAAGGCCATCACAAGCAGTGATAATCCCACCTTGGTGGTCAGCATTGGAATCTTGACAGCCACTGTCGAGGATAGGATGGACCACAGTTAGTGAAGTCCTACACTGAGGGCTCCAGCCAAGGAAATGAAGTGGGCACTGGCACCACCTCAGCCAACACATCAACCTTCATGGAACACAGACTATCCTGGACTTGGGGAGCCTGGTGAGGCCATCTGGTCACAAGTGTAACAGATAGTGTTTAGGACTTGGCCAGAGAGAGCCAAGGTTAAGCATTGTAAGGCTGTGCTGGTACAGTATGTGTATCTGTGTGCGTGCATGTGTGGGCACGTTTGTCTGTGTGCACGTGTGTGTGCGTGTGTGTGCATGTATTCATCAACAAAGCATCATCAGAGGCCCACACCACCCTGGCCACACACTCATTTCACCCCAGCCATCGGGAAGAAGATATAGGAGTCAGAGTCATAATCATCGAGTGATACAGTGTGGAAACTGGCCCTTCGGCCAAACTTGCCCACACCGGCCAACATGTCCCAGCTACCTGCTTGCGTTTGGTCCATATGCCTCCAAATCTGTCCTATCCATGTACCTGTCTAACTGTTTGCACTCGGATGCAACCCGAGTCATTTTGTTTGTCTTGAAAGTAAAGCACCTGGGTAAAACATACTTCAAGGAATATGTGTGGAAGTGCTGAGAAAGCCTACAAGCAACAAATCAAGAGAGTAAAATAATTTGACAATCTTTATAACTATCCACAACGCTGAGTTTGTTCATGGTCCATTGTTGTTTAACTTTGGAGACCCCGGGAGGTAGGAGCTAACATGAACAGCCCGTTTCCAGCTGGGCCGAGTACAAATAACCCATAGCAACGAAACCTGGCTGTCTGTTGTTCTATGATCAATGATTGGTCCAGTGATGGTCTGCCTTTATTACATCTGCAATATTTACAAAGCTCTTCTCATGGATAAACTTTGTTTCCTTGGAGTTGACTCCTAATGCCCCTGTCCCACTTAGGAAACCTGAACGGAAACCTCTGGAGACTTTGCGCCCCACCCAAGGTTTCAGTGCGGTTCCCGGAGGTTGCAGGTGGTTGCCGGAGGTTGCAGATAGTGGAAGCAGGTAGGGAGACTGACAAAAACCTCCGGGAACCGCACGGAAACCTTGGGTGAGGCGCAAAGTCTCCAGAGGTTTCCGTTCAGGTTTCCTAAGTGGGACAGGGGCATTATAGTTCTGTCCTCCTCACCATCCAAGGGGCTTAAAGGCATGAAGGCAGCTCCCATCATCAGAGGCCCACACCACCCTGGCCACACACTCATTTCACCCCAGCCATCGGGAAGAAGATATAGGAGTCAGAGTCATAATCATCGAGTGATAGTGTGGAAACTGGCACTTCGGTCAAACTTGCCCACACCGGCCAACATGTCCCAGCTACCTGCTTGCGTTTGGCCCATATGCCTCCAAATCTGTCCTATCCATGTACCTGTCTAACTGTTTCTTAAACATTTGGATAGTCTCTGCCTCAACTACCTCAGCATCTTCCCTATAGCCTTCAGGCTATTAAATACTACAACCTCCAATTAGGATCCAAACTATATAGATTTGGGGGCACTTGTTTTGTCTTTTTGCAAGTTTTTTTTCTTTATTATTCTGTTGTGTTAACACAATTAAACATTTATTGTTCTATCTTGGACATGTGACAATAAAACACTTCACTCTCTTGACTCTTTGATGGACTGTGACATCAAAGTGCCTTGAAACACAAATGCCAATCATTCATACAAAATAAAAACTTCATGTGCATGCTTTAATATATCGGCGTGGAACACCCACCTGTGGAAATCCAGCCCATCAGGAAGCTGGAATGAGCATTGCAACTTCTGACTCACCCTCGCATGGCTTTCATTTCTCTCTCATGTTTCTCTCTCATGGTGACAACACTAATGGCTTCAGCACCTACTAACTACTTTCTGACCCATGACCTTGGTTATTAGCACTCAATAATAAAAGGAGTAGATCATGCTGAAAGGTCTCAATCTGGATGATCAGAGAAAAAGACACAATGTGCTGGAGTAACTTAGAGTGTCAGGCAACATCTCTGGTGAGGATGAAAGGCAACGCTTTGGGTGGGACCTTGCTTCAGACTGATTGTAGTTGTGGAGAAATCTGGAAGAGAGTTGGGGGCACGACATACAGTGCATTCAGAAAGTATTCAGACCCCTTCACTTTTTCCACATTTTGTTACGTTTCAGCCTTTTTCTAAAATTGATTACATTCATTTTTTTTATCATCAATCTACACAGAATTCCCGATAATAAAAAAGCGAAAACAGGTGTTTAGGAATTTTTGAAAAGTAATTAAAAATAAATAACTGAAATATCACATTTACATAAGTATTCAGACCCTTTACTCATTACTTTGTTGAGGCACCTTTGGCAGCGATTACAACCTCAAGTCTTCGTGGGTATGACGTTACAAGCTTGGCACACCTGTATTTGGGTAATATCTCCCATTCTTCTCTGCAGATCCTCTCAAGCTCTGTCAGGTTGGATGGGGAGCGTCGATCAAGTCTGGGATCTGGCTGGGCCAGTCAAGGACATTCACGGACTTGTCACGAAGCCACTCCTCCGTTGTCTTGGCTGTGTGCTTAAGGTCGTTGTCCTGTTGGAAGGTGAACCTCGCGCCAGTCTGAGGTTCTGAATGCTCTGGAACAGGTTTTCATCAAGGATCTCCCTGTACTTAGCTCCGTTCATCTCTCCATCGATCCTGACTAGTCTACCAGTTCCTGCCGCTGAAAAGCATCCCCACAGCATGATGTGGCACCACCATGCTTCACTTGGTATTGGCCTGGCGGTGCCTGGCTTCCTCCAGACGTGACACTTGGCATTCAGGCCAAAGAGTTCAATCTCAGTTTCATCAGATCAGAGAATCTTGTTTCTCATGGTCTGAGAGTCCTTTAGGTGCCTTTTGGAAAACTCCAAGCGGGCTGTCATGAGCATTTTACTGAGGAGTGGCTTCCGTCTGGCCACTCTACCAGTCTGATTATTGGAGTGCTGCAGATATAGTTGTCCTTCTGGAAGTTTCTCCCATCTCCACAGAGGAACTCTGGAGCTCTGTCAGAGTGACCATCGGGTTCTTGCTCACCTACCTGAGCAAGGCCCTTCTCCCCCGATTGCTTAGTTTGGCCGGGCGGCCAGCTCTATGAAGAGTCCTGGTGGTTCCAAGGTTCTTCCATTTAAGAATAACGGAGGCCACTGTGTTCTTCGGGACCTGCAATGCTGCAAAAATTGTTTTATACCCATCCCCAGATCTGCGTCTCGACACAATCCTGTCTCGGAGGTCTAAAGACAATTCCTTCTTCATGGCTTGGTTTTTGCTCTGACATGCACTGTCAACTGTGGGACTTTATATAGACAGGTGTGTGCCTTTCCAAATCATGTACAATCAATTTAATTTACCGCTGGTGGACTCCAATCAAGTTGTGGAAACATCTCAAGGATATTCAATGGAAACAGGATATACCAAAGTTCAATGAGTGTCATAGCAAAGGGTCTGAATACTTATGTAAATGTGATTTTTCAGTTATTTATTTTTAATTACTTTGCAAAAATTTCTAAACACCTGTCTTCGCTTTTTTATTATGGGGCATTGTGTGTAGATTGATGATAAAAAAAAAGAATTTAATCCATTTTAAAATAAGGCTGTAACGTAACAAAATGTGGAAAAAGTGAAGGGTCTGAATACTTTCTGAATGCACTGTAGCTAGACAAGTGAAGGGTGGATACAGATGAGAGGGAAGTGATTTACAATGTATTCATTAGGAAGCTTGCTAGGATTTCTCTCAGATTGAAGATTATTATTTTATAAACACACGAGAAATAAAAGACTAAATCTAATCTTGATTTCATAACGTTTCCCTCACAATCCACAGGTTTCCCACGGACAAACTTTCTGTCTATCTTAGCCCCACAACTACTCATTCACAACTTCACCTTCACAGCTCGCTGGTGTACAGAATTCCCAAGCTTCACAAACCTTTGACAGAGATGGGGTTTTTTCATCTTCCACTTAAACAAGGGATTCCTTATTCAGAATCTGAAGGGCCTGTTTCCACACTGTATCTCAAAACTAAACTAAACTAAATGAAATTAAACTAGATTAAACTAAACTAAACTAGTCTAAACAAAATTAAACTAAATTGAACTAAACTAAGCTAGACTTAACATAAACTAAACTAAGCTATTGTAGCGTGTGTCTTGGAATAAAGCACGGAGTCGTGTTTAGAGAGAGACACTTTTTATTCTGATCCTCCCGGTTGTAGGGAAGACCAAACGAGAGAAAGATGGCACCCAAACCCCAGCCTTTAAAGCCTCCGGCTAAGGGCCGCCTCCGGACTGAACCACTCCTGTGCCGAGGGGTTCGACACTAAGGTGGCACGACCCTTGGGAGCCGCCACAGGACCCCCCCCCCAGAACCAGAGGCACGAAACGCACCGGCGGGCGAACGACCCGGCCGGCCCGTGTGCGGAAGTTAGCCGCTCGTGGGGCTTGCGGAGGCATAGGTGGAGGGACAGGACGAGGGACCGGCGGGAGGACAGGTGGAGTGACAGGCGGAGGGAGCCGTGAAGGGGGGCGCCCTCGGGGCCGAGGTTGGGCAACCAGCACCGGCTGGTCAATGTCCAGGTGTGCCGGCTTCAACCGGTCGATCGACACTGCCTCCGGCCGGCCCCCCATGTCCAGGACAAAAGTCGACTGCCCGTGTTCCAGCACTCGGAACGGACCCTCGTACGGCCTCTGGAGTGGAGTCCGGTGGGCATCACGGCGCAGGAAGACGTACGGGCAGTCCCTAAGGGCTGATGGCACGTGTGGGCGAAATGTCCCATGGCGGGACGTCGGGACGGGTGCGAGCCTGCCAACTTGCTCGCGAAGGCGCTGTAGGGTGGATGAGGGCGTTCCCTGCTGCCCCGGCGCCGACGGCACGAACTCCCCGGGCACCGTGAGTGGCGACCCGTAAACGAGCTCCGCCGATGATGAGCCCAAGTCCTCTTTGGGAGCAGTCCGGATGCCCAGCATGACCCACGGCAACTCGTCCATCCAGTCCGGGCCGGAGAGTCGTGCCTTCAGTGCTGCCTTCAGCTGCCGGTGGAATCTCTCCACCAGACCGTTAGCTTGCGGGTGGTAAGCCGTGGTGTGGTGTAGCCGCACCCCCAGCAAGTGAGCCATGGCTGACCACAGCTCGGAGGTGAACTGTGGCCCCCGGTCTGAGGAGATGTGCGCCGGCACCCCGAAGCGAGCAATCCAGTGCGCGGACAACGCACGAGCACACGTAGCCGTTGAAGTATCGGTCAACGGAATGGCCTCCGGCCACCGCGTGAAGCGGTCCACCATTGTAAGCAGGTGGGTGATGCCCCGGGACGGCGGGAGAGGCCCTACAATGTCTATGTGGAGATGGTCGAACCGCCGGTGAGGTAGACCAAACTCCTGGAGCGGCGCACGGACATGGCGCTGGATTTTTGCCGTCTGGCACGGAATGCAGGTGCGAGCCCAATGGCCAACCTGCTTGCGCAGACCGTGCCACATGAAACGAGCGGCCACTAGTGCCGTTGTCGCCCGGATTGATGGGTGAGCCAGTCCGTGGATCACCTCGAACACCCTCCGGCGCCAGGTGGCAGGGACGATGGGGCGCGGCTGACCGGACGACACATCGCACAGGATTGTCACTCCCCCAGGACCGAGAGGGACATCCTCAAGGCGGAGGCCGGAGATGGCAGTCCGGTAGGCGGGCACCTCATCGTCCGTGAGCTGTGCCGCCGCCAGAGCAGAATAGTCCATTCCGGGCGCCACCTCGAACACGGCGTTGATAGCGGGCCGGGACAATGCGTCGGCCACCCGGTTGTCTTTCCCCTTGATGTAGCAGATAGATGTCGTGTACTCCGATATATAGGCCAATTGCCGCTGCTGTCGTGCGGACCAGGGATCGGAAACTTTCTGCAGGGCGAAAGTGAGCGGCTTATGGTCGGTGTAGGCGGTGAACGGGCGGCCCTCCAGGAAGTAACGAAAATGGCGCACAGCCAGGTACAGAGCCAGGAGCTCACGATCGAACGCGCTGTACTTGGTCTGCGCACGGTTGAGGTGCCGACTGAAGAAGGCCAGGGGCCGCCAACCTCCGCCCGTCAGCTGCTCCAGCACAGCACCAACCGCCGACTCCGAGGCGTCCACCGTGAGAGCAGTCAGGGCATCTCCCCGCGGGTGTACCAGCAGTACGGCCCGAGCAAGGGCCTCCTTCGCGCCGTCAAAAGCTGCCTCCGCCTCGTGGGTCCACTCAACGCTCTTGTGCTGCCCACCCGCCAGAAGTTGATACAGGGGCCGCATGATGTGGGCCGCGGATGGCACGAAACGATGATAAAACGCCACCATGCCGACAAATTCCTGCAGGCCACGCACCGTGCGTGGGCGGGGAAACCGGCGGATGGCGTCGACCCTGTCAGGCAGGGGAACCGCGCCTTGCGCAGTCACGCGGTGGCCGAGGAAGTCAATTTCATTCACCCCAAAACGGCACTTGTCCAGGTTGATGGCCAAACCATGCTCGCTGAGCCGCTGACAGAGCTGCCGAAGGTGAGTACAGTGTTCCTGTTGCGAGCGGCTGGCCACCAGGATGTCGTCCAGGTACACGAACACGAAATCGAGGCCGCGACAAACCCCGTCCATGAGGCGCTGAAAGGCCTGTGCTGCGTTTTTGAGGCCGAACGGCATCCGAGTAAACTCGTAAAGCCCGAATGGCGTGATGATCGCCGTCTTCGGCACGTCATCCGGGTGAACTGGGATCTGATTATAACCCCGTACCAAATCCACTTTGGAAAAAATCGTGGCCCCAGCCAAATGGGCCGTGAAGTCCTGGATGTGGGGTACGGGGTATCGATCCGCTGTTGTTGCCGCGTTCAACCGTCGGTAATCCCCACATGGTCGCCAGCCCCCGCTTGACTTGGGGACCATGTGGAGTGGGGACGCCCAAGGGCTGCTTGAAGGGCGGACGTTCCCCAAGGCCTCCATCGTGCGGAATTCCCGCCGTGCCAGACGCAGTTTATCTGGTGGCAGTCGCCGTGCTCGTGCATGGAGTGGTGGGCCGGTAGTCGGGATATAATGCAACACTCCGTGGCTGGGGGTTGCTGATTGAAACTGCGGAGTGAGAATGTCAGGGAACGCAGCCAAGATACGTGCAAATCGGGAGTCCACGGACGCTAGTGGCCGTCCCACCGGTTGATCCACACGCAACGTGATCGGCTCCATCGTAGTGGCGTTGATCAAACGCTGACGTCCGACGTCCACCATGAGGGAATGCGCCCGGAGGAAATCGGCCCCGAGCAATGGTTGGGAGATGTCGGCAATGGTGAAGCTCCATGAGAAATGGCAGGAGCCGAGCACGATGGGAACCATCCGCAGTCCATATGTGCGGATGGGGCTGCCGTTCGCCGCGGTGAGGACGGGCCCCTGCTTACCGGAACGAATGTCGGCCAGCGAAGGGGGCAGGACGCTGAGCTCCGCTCCTGTATCCACGAGGAAGCGGGTCCCGGAGCGCCGATCCCAGGCAAAAAGGCGATGAATTTGGCCGGCCGCCGCGGGGACTATTGGCAGCCGGCCCAGGCGTTTCCCGGGAATGTGCATGGCTGGTGGCATTGTTGTGCTGCAGCACCCCAGCGTTGATGGTAGTAGCACCAACGTCTCCTGTTGGAGTCACTTGGAGCTTGCCTGCTCCTGCTGGTGGTGCCTGCCGCTTGCTGGCGCTGGGCTGCAGGTGCAGTACCCCTCACTGCCGCTGGGGGCGATCGTACGGGCCGTCGGGCTGGAGCTGTCACTCCTTCCACAGCTCCCCCGCCCCACCGGGGGAATTCGGGAGCTGCTGGGGTGACATCATCGGCGTACCTGCTGACGGCGAGCGCGTTGACGTCATCAGGGCGCGTCGACCTCAGCGCGACCCCGTCTCTGCTGACGCCCAGCGCGCTGACGTCATCAGGGCGCGCCATCCACAGGGCGTCGGCGCGCCTCCCGAGGGCCCGAAGGTCGGCAAACGAGACGTCGGTGAGCTGCAGACGAATGTAGGCCGGCAGCAGATGCAAGTATGTATACTCGAACATCAGGCACGGCCTGTGCCCGTCTAGTAGAGCCACCATCTCCTTTAGGAGGGAAGATGGCCGCCGGTCGCCTAGGCCCGCCATATGCAGGAGCCTACCTGCCCGCTCCATCCTACTCAGTCCGTAAATCTGGAGCAGGAGCTCTTTCAGGCCGAGGTATTTATTATTGTCCGGGGGGTCTGCGAGGAAGTCCGTGACCTCTTCAGCCGCATCCTGGTCGAGGGCTCCCACCAGGTAGTAGAAACGGGTGGCATCGACCGTGATGCCCCGCAGGTTGAACTGGGCCTCCGCCTGCTGGAACCAGATGAGCGGCCGGGTGGTCCAGAACTTGGGCAGTTTAACGGAGACCGCGTCCAGAGACAGGGCCAGGCCGGCCTGTGAGGAGGTAGGGCTTTCTCTGTTCTCCATCATGACGCCAATGGAGCGTCGGGGTCACCAATGTAGCGTGTGTCTTGGAATAAAGCACGGAGTCGTGTTTAGAGAGAGACACTTTTTATTCTGATCCTCCCGGTTGTAGGGAAGACCAAACGAGAGAAAGATGGCACCCAAACCCCAGCCTTTAAAGCCTCCGGCTAAGGGCCGCCTCCGGACTGAACCACTCCTGTGCCGAGGGGTTCGACACTAAGGTGGCACGACCCTTGGGAGCCGCCACACTATAGTCTAAACTTAATTAAAATAAACTAACAACTAGACTAAACAAAACAAAAGTAAACTAATCTAGACTAGACTAGACTAAATTACTTCACACATACACCTTGATCTGTGGCCCATAAAGTGGGGGGGGTTTCCTGAGCAGAAGTGAAGAGCTGAAGAAAAGCCATTGTGAAATTAAAAGTAAATGCCGTGGGCTTTCCTCTTACCTCCATCGATTCCGTGACATTTGGGATATGGAGTGTGTGGATGCCACTTCTGGATATTCCTGATTTGAACACTTCAGCACAATCTTTAAAAACTACTGGTTCTTCTTTTTGAATTTGATGAATTTCTACGTAATGAACAAGGAAAACATTTATTGCAAACAGCAAGAAAAGTAAATCTATTACTGTAAGCACATTGCTCAAAATGAGGCTTATATGTGATGGTTGACACAATATCATCACTGGCATAATGTTAACGTTATTTATTGTATCTTAAGGTTAAAGGAATCACTTTCTCCAATTACACTGTAGACTTTAGAGATACAGTGCGGGAACAGGCCCTTCAGCCCACTGAGTCAGCGCTCATCACCCATCACCCTGTACCTTAGCACTATTCTGCACATTAGGACCAATTTTACAATCTTTACCAAAGCCAATTAACGTATAAACCTCCAGGTCTTTGGAGTGAGGGAGGAAACCACAGCATCCATAGAAAACCCACACGGTCACAGGAAGAATGTATAAATTCTGCACAGACCGCCCCCATAGTCAGGATTGAACTTGGATCTCTGGCGATGTGTGGAATCAACTATACCGCTGTGGGACTGCCCCAATTGTATTGACCAGGGTGAGCTAATGGGGCCTATTTACAGTGGTAATTTTACCTCTCTACAATCGGGTAATAAAGAAATGTATTACAGACTCGATAGATGCAAGCATTGACTGGCCCATTGTGCCAATTCCCGTATTTTTTCATGTGAAACAACAGGATAATAATTTCATAACTGAATCAGTGAAAATAGTCTCACATCCCTACTGGGTAGCAACTGAACATATGAAATTAGATCTTACTTATCCAAATAACCAGCAACAAATACAAATTTGTGCGGCACGGTGGCGCAGCGGCAGAGTTGCTACCTTCCTGCGCCGGAGACCCAGGTTCGATCCTGACTACGGGTGCTGTCTGTACGGAGATTACACGTTCTCCCCACGACCTGTGTGGATTTTCTCCAGGATCTCCAGTTTCCTCCCACATTCCAAAGACGTGCTGGTTTGTCGGCAAATAGGCTTCGTATAATTATGAAATTGTTCCAAGAGTGCATAGGATAGTGTTGGTGTGCGGGGATCGCTGATTGGCGCAAACTCGTTGGGTAGAAGGGCCTGTTTCCACTCTGTATCTCTAAACTAAACTGAACTAAAATATGTTTGACAAGGTAATTGTGTCTTGTGTCCCCTTGGCTGGCGCTGGTGATCCTCGCAAGTGATCGGCAAGAGTTTTTGCAAATATATGATGCAGGGCGTCAATACTAAGCCCTGCCCCAGAACCCAGGGGGACATCACCAGCAACGTGTCTCAAGGCTGATCTCAGCAGTCTGCAGCTGACACTATGTTTAATTTTGCACTGCCGATCACATTGAGAGGCAGGAGAGGGGGCAGACTGTTTAAAACCATATTCACCAAATTTATATTCTTTGTATTACTGTTCATGAAATCCCCTATATGGGTTGGAATTACCACATTCAGTGCTTTTTGGATTGATAATTCAAGCACTGCATTAATATGAATATTACCTTTAAGATATACAAACTGCTTTCAATGTGCTTATCTCTATCTCAGGCTTTGCTGACCCTTCTCACAAGTTGACGGAAAAAAGCCAGTTTCCATGTAATGCACGGAATCTTTCTGTATGTTGCAGATTTCTCCAAAATAAACAACCAGCAAAGTATTGTTAAATTTGGAACTGGGGACTATTGTCCCTAAACGAGGGACAATTTACAGAAGCCAATTCACCTACAAGCCTGCACGTCTTCGGAGTGTGAGAGGAAAATGAAGTTTCCGGAGTAAACCAATGCGGTCACAGGGAGAACGTGCAAACTCCGTACAGACAGCACCCGTAGTTAGGATTGAACCCTGGTCTCTGGTGCTGTAAGGCAGCAACTCTACCACTGCTCCAAAACTACAACATTTACAAACACAGCTCTTCTTTATTCGCTATATAGATTAAGTTAGATTTCATAATTTAATATTAATCTAATATTTGATTAGATTAAATTAGATTAGATAAAGATTTGTAATTGTCAACCCACTTTGTCATTTCCCACGATATAATGTTGCAATGACACTGTTGTCAGCAGCTGAAGATAGACACAAAATGCTGGAGTAACTCAGCGGGTCAGGCAGCATCTCTGGAGAGAATGAATAGGTGATGTTTCGGGTCGACTTCCTTCTTCAGTCACAGGCCTCTGCGATGTCAATCATTTTGCTTGATTGGGTGGAATATTTTTAGAGTCATAGAGTGATGCAGGGTGGAAACAAGCCCTTTGGCCCAACTTGCCCACACCGGCCAACTCTTCCCGGCTACACTAGTCCCATTTGCCTGCGTTTAGCCCATATACCTCCAAACCTGTCCTATCCATGTACTTGTCTAACTGTTTCTTCAACATTGGGATAGTCGCTCCCTCAACTACGTCCTCTGGCAGATCATTCCATTCACCCACCACCCTTTGTGTAAAAAAGTTGCCCCTCAGATTCCTATTAAATATTTCCTCTTCACCTTCACCTAGTGACATTTTTTTTACTCTTCTTCCGTGAACCCAGTGAGGGTCAGCCCGGGGCTCAAGGGCCAGGCACGTTTAGAAAGACTGGTTATTTGAAACTTGATAGTCCTTCACACTGCATAATGGACTGTCACCACTGTGCAGAGAGCATGCGTTTAATAAATTGACAGAACTGTGTTAGTCAGTCACGACACAAGGAAGGACCTTCAGGAAAGTAGTTGCTAGCAAATCACCAATGATGAGTAACTGGACCAGGCAAAAGCCTGGATGGATCATCGCGGGTGACTGTGAGAAAGGGGAGTAACCGTGGAGGGCAGGAGACCCAGGTGGCTATGCCTAATGAAAACAGGTACGCCCTCTTTGGAGCTGTCGGGGGAGACGACTCTTCCAGTCCAAGCGGCGGACAGGTTGATGGCTCCAATCCTAGGGATGAGACACGACTGGCGAGACCGATGTCGGGCAGAGCTATAGTGGTGGGTGACACCATTGGCCGGGGTGCGGACTGGAGATTCTGTGGCGGCAGGTGAGACTCGAGGATGGTCTGTTGCCTGCCTGGTGCCAGGGTTCAAGATATCACAAACTGAATTCAGAACATCCTCGAGAGGGAGGGTGAATGGCCAGCAGTAGTTGTGCACGTAATCACAAACGACATCGGGCAGAAGAGGAAGGAAGTTCTGCAACGTGAGTTGAGAGGGTTAGGAAGAAGACTGAAAAGCAGGACTCCTAGGGTGACTATCTCTGGATTGCCTCCAGTACCTCGTGCTAGTGAGGGCAGGAACAGGGAGATGGGGATCTGAATGTGTGGCTGGGGGGCTGGTGCAGGGAGCAAGGATTCAGCTTTATAGACCATTGGGGTCTCTTCTGGGGTAGGGGTGATCTGTACAAAAGGGACAGGTTACACCTTAACTGCAGGGGGCCCGACATTCTGGCAGGCAGGTTTGTTAGTGCTACATGTGCCATAGACGGAGTACAGAGAAGGTTAACCAGACTGATTCCTGGGATGTCAGGACTTTCATATGAAGAAAGACTGGATAGACTCGGCTTGTACTCGCTAGAATTTAGAAGATTGAGGGGGGATCTTATAGAAACGTACAAAATTCTTAAGGGGTTGGACAGGCTAGATGCAGGAAGATTGTTCCCGATGTTGGGGAAGTCCAGAATAAGGGGTCACAGTTTAAGGATAAGGGGGAAATCTTTTACGACCGAGATGAGGAAAACATTTTTCACACAGAGAGTGGTGAATCTCTGGAATTCTCTGCCACAGAAGGTAGTTGAGGCCACAGTTCATTGGCTATATTTAAGAGGGAGTTAGATGTGGCCCTTGTGGCTGAAGGGATCAGGGGGTATGGAGAGAAGGCAGGTACAGGATACTGAGTTGGATGATCAGCCATGATCATATTGAATGGTGGTGCAGGCTCGAAGGGCCGAATGGCCTACTCCTGCACCTATTTTCTATGTTTCTATGTGTGGATTTAAACTCAATTGTGGGGGCGAGGGGTTGACAAATTGGGAGTATAGATGGAGTTAAAGGGGAAGCGAGTACAGGAAAAGTTACAAAAGACTCCCGAATTAATGGGAAGGAAAGTTTGAGAAGGGATGAGAGAGTAAGGTCAGGGCCAATAGTGACCATAGTGAGAGGGGAGGTGAATGCCAAGTCAAAGTGTTGTATATGAAAGCGCAAAGTATAAGAAATAAAGTGGACAAGGTGGAGGCTCAGTTAGAAATTGGCAAGTATGATGTTGTGGGAATTACAGAGACATGGCTGCAAGAGGGCCAGGGCTGGGAACTGAATATTCAAGAGTATACCTCCTATCGAAAAGAAAGACAGGTGGGCAGAGGGGGTGGGGTTGCTCTGTTGGTGAGGAATGAAATCCAGTCCCTTGCAAGGGGTGACATTGACACAAGAGATGTGGAGTCAGTATGGATAGAACTAAGGAATTGTAAGGGTAAAAAGACCCTAACGGGACATCTACAGGCCCCCAAAACAGTTGCCTGGATATAGGGTGCAAGTTGAATCAAGAGTTAAAATTGGCATGTTGTAAAGATAATGCTACGGTTGGTATGGGAGATTTCAACATGCAGGTAGACTGGGAAAATCAGGTTGGTACTGGACCCCAAAAAATAGAGTTTGTGGAGTGCCTCAATGATAGATTCTTTGAGCAGCTTGTACTGGAGCCTACCAGGGAGAAGGCAATTCTGGATTTAGTGTTGTGTAATGACAGGATTTGATAAGGGAACTTGAGGTTAAGGAGCCATTAGGAGCTAGTGACCATAATATAATAACTTTTAATCTACAATTTGAGAGGAGAAGGGTAAATCGGGGGTGTCGGTGTTACAATTGAACAAAGGGGACTATGGGGCCATGAGGGAGGAGCTGGCCAAAGTTGACTGGAAAGATACCCAAGCAGGGATGGCAGAGGAACAACAATGGCAGGTATTTCTGGCAATAATACAGAAGGTGCAGGATCAGTTCATTCCAAAGAGGAAGAAAGATTCTAAAAGGGCGACTGTGGCTGACAAGGGAAGTCAGGGACAGTATAAAAATATAAGAGAAGTACAACATAGCAAAGATGAGCGGGAAGTCAGAGGATTGGGTAATATTTAAAGAGCAACAGAAGATAACTAAAAATAAAATACAGGGAGAAAAGATGAGGTACGAAGGGAAGCTAGCCAAGAATATAAAGGAGGATAGTAAAAGCTTCTTTAGGTATGTGAAGAGGAAAAAATTAGTTAAGACCAAAGTTAGACCATTGAAGACTGAAAAGTGTGAATTTATTACGGGAAACAAGGAAATGGCAGACGAGTTGAACAGGTACTTTGGATCCATTTTAACTAAGGAGGACACAAACAATCTTCCTGATGTACTAGCCAGAGGATCTGGGGTGACGGAGGAACTGAAGGAAATTCACATTAGGCAGGAAATGGTGTTGGGTAGACTGATGCGACTGAAGGCTGATAAATCCCCAGGGCCTGATAGTCTGCATCCCAGGGTACTTCAAAAAGTGGCTCAAGAAATCGTGGATGCATTGGTGATTAATTTCCAATGATCTACATATTCAGGATCAGTTCCTGTGGATTGGAGGGTAGCTAATGTTATCCCACTTTTTAACAAAGGCAGGAGAGACAAAATGGAATTATAGACCAGTTAGCCGGACATCGATGGTGGGGAAGATGCTGGAGTCAATCATAAAAGATGAAATAGCGGCACATTTGGATAGCAGTAACAGGATCGGTCCGAGTCAGCATGGATTTACAAAGGGGAAATCATGCTTGACTAATCTTCTGGAATTTTTTGAGGATGTAACTAGGAAAATGGACAAGGGAGAGCCAGTGGATGTAGTGTACCTGGACTTTCAGAAAGCATTTGATAAGGTCCCACATAGGAGATTAGTGGGCAAAATTAGGGCACTAAATTGTATTGGTGGTTGAGTGCTGACATGGATAGAAAATTGGTTGGCAGACAGGAAACAAAGAGTAAGGATTAATGGGTCCCTTTCAGAATGGCAGGCAGTGACTAGTGAGGTACCGCAAGGCTCGGTGCTGGGACCACAGCTATCTACTATATATTAATTATTTAAATGAAGGGATTACAAGGAACATTAGCAAATTTGCGGATAACACAGCTGGGTGGCAGAGTGAACTGTGAGGAGGATGCTATGAGAATGCAGGGTGACTTGGGCAGGTTGGGTGAGTGGGCAGATGCATGGCAGATGCAGTTTAATGTGGATAAATGTGAGGTTATCCACTTTGGTAGCAAAAATAGGAAGGAAGATTATTATTTAAATGGTGTCAAGTTGGTAAAACGGGAAGAACAATGGGATCTGAGGCTGGAAGGCCGGAAGGCGGAGTAGATCTTGGAGGTTGCCGGGAGGGAGGCTGTGAAAAGTGGGCTTCATATTTATTTAACCTGGGGGCAGCTTTCAAGTGACAGTCGGGTGTGGGAGTAGGAAGGAGGGAGACACTGTGTGAGAGAGACAGGCGGACAGAGACGGAGACGGACACGGAGGGGGAGAGAGAGAGAGGGAGAGACGGTGAGAGAGAAAGAGAGAGACTGAGAGAGAAAGAGAGAGAGACTGAGGGAGAAAGAGAGAGACTGAGGGAGAAAGAGAGAGACTGAGAGGGAAAGAGAAATAATTTAGGTGTATTAGTATCATGTGCACCGAGGTGCAGTGGAAAACTTTTTATGAGGAGAGAAAGTGTGAGTGAGGGAGAGGGAAAGGGAGGCGAATCAAAGGGAGGGGGGAAGTCAGAGGGAGGAGGAAGAATATCGCAAGGGGCACGAAGCGGAGGGGCTCTCGAGAGCGTGGCGGAATTCTAGAGGCCCATGGCTTCAGGGAGTGGTGGGGCTGAGGGTGATGGGTGGCAGATTGTAGGTAAGGTAAAGGGGGGCTCTAAGAGAGAGGCATCGAGCGAAAGACCCGAAATGTCAGGAGACGAAGGAAGTAAAGTTAGGAGAACTAGAATTATTGAAGAATTCGTCGTGCTGTTTAAAGTTAAAGGAACAAATCAAGGAGATGCAGGATTTAGAGCAGTGAATCCATTAAAAATTACCACCGCTTTGGAGAGCCAGATAGGCAGGGACTTTCAGGCCAAGATTCTGTATAATGGGATGTTAAGAGTTTGTTACAAAGACAGAAAACAGTTTAATGATGCTAGGGGTGTGGGGAAATTGGTGGTCAAGGTGGAGAGTTTGGTCCCTAGAGGAAGACAGCAGGGAATAAAGGGAGTGGTGTATGGGATGTATGATGGCTTGTCTGAGAAGGAGATCTTAGAAGACGTTAAGGGGGCCCAGGTAATTGATGTTGTGAGATTTAAGAGTAGGAATGGAGTCAGGGACCCGCCGGTCCTGCTTACGTTCAAAGATGGAGTACTGCCACAGAGAGTGTTTCTTGGGAGTATGGCGTATCAAGTGAGGGAGTACATTAAACCACCGTTGTGCTGCTATAACTGTCAGAGGTTTGGACATGTTGCTGGGTCTTGTCGGGGTAAAAGAAAGTGCGCAAAGTGCGGTGGAGATTCTTGCAATACAAAATTGCAAGGCAGAGGTGATGAAGCCGAATTTTAGTTAAAAATATAAGAAGATATTAAATTGGCTTCTGGGCTAGCTTACAGCTTATATTTAGTCTCAAATTAGGCTTGCCTCAGGTTGCGGTGTGTGAGATAATAAATCCTATAACATTGTCTCCCAAATGACAAGCAGAGAGGAGAAGCTAGAGAGATCTCTTTGAGATAAGATGTCGTAAACCAAATGGCCAATGTTTATGAGGGACCAAGTGACTCGAGAGAGGAACCAGGGAAGTAGAAAGATAAGAGGCCGTAAACCAAGTGTCCTATGTTTATGAGGGACCAAGTGACAGAGGAAGCAGCGAAAGAGCTAGGGTGATCTCTTTGAAGATAAAATGACCTAAACCAAATGGCCAATGCTTTTAGTATATCTTGTACCATGTAAACAAAATGCCTTTGATGTGATGCATTCTGTGGAAACCTTTTGCTGTACCTCTGACCATGACTAATGTCTGTGGAATGTGCTAAGGGGACAAAAAAAACTATTTAATGCAATGTAATTCTGTTGTTCAGAGAAGTGGACCGAGGACAGTCGAGTGTCTGTATCGGTCACTTAGCTGGAATTCTCGCTCCCTTCCATCGGCCGATGTTAAGTAAAGTTTTGAACTGGTCTACCAAACAGTTTGTGTGGTGTCTGTTTATTAAGAAGCGAACCTGTTTAGTTGTTAAGAAAAGTAGCTTTTTCAGAGGCTCCTAAGTGCCCTAACTGTGATGGGGATCATGCAGCAGGGTTTCATGGTTGTGAGCGCTTTGTTCAGGCGAAGCGAGTGCAGGAAGTGAAGGATCAGAACAATGTGTCATATGCAGAGGCAGCTCAAAGGATGGCTAGAGAACGCGGAGATGTGAGCGCTGGGACTAGAGTGGTGCTAGGAAGCCAGATCACTGTGCCAAACTTGCCGTCGGCTTTTCCATCTGACATGTTGATTTTTAATAAGGAGTCATTTCTGTCTTTTGTTTCTGATGTGCTGGTAGGAGCTAAGAAAGCAGCTAACCGGTCAGATATCATCAGGTTAGTGGTGGGGGCAGCTGAAAGGTTCCTCAGTGTAAAGCAGTTGCCAGAAAAGTTGCATCAATACATGACGGAGAGTCAGTGTATGGAGAGGTCACAGTTGTCGAGAGCTAGCAGTATGGAGTATGTCAGTGAGGTGGATGATGGTGATCCTCATTAACACCATAATGTTTTATATACTTCAATGGAACGCCCGGAGTCTGATTGGAAATAGTCAAGAGTTAAAGAGATTTGTTGATGAATTTAAAGAAGCACCAGAATTAATATGTATCCAAGAGACATGGTTAAAGCCCTGTCTAGATTTTGTAATCCCAGGTTATGAATGTGTGCGATTAGATAGGTCTGATGGATCAGGTGGGGGTTGTGCAACTTTTGTTAAGACTGGGTTGCAGTATAGGAAAGTTGACATTAATTCTAATCTTGAGGTTTTGGCTGTGGAGGTTTGGAGCAGCCAGAATTCTATCACTGTGATAAATTATTATAACCCCTGTCAACCCTTGATATTGTCAGATGTTGATGAGATAATGGAGAAGGTAAGGTGTCCTGTTATATGGATTGGAGACTTTAATGCGCATAATCCTTTATGGGGTAGTGATCACAGGGATAAAAATGGTGTTATTGTTGAAGAATTTCTAGACAAGTATGAGTTGGTATTGTTAAATGATGGAAGGCCGTTTAGGTATAATATTGTGAGAAACACCTGCAGCCACATAGATTTATCAATTGCTTCATCAAATTTAGCAAGAATTGGTGAATGGGATGTAATGGCTAGATATACATTGGGCAGTGATCATTATCCAATTTTATGTAGGTTTGGTAGGGATTTGAGGAGAGAAGTGGTAAAGAAAGTCCCTAGATATAACTTTTCTCAGGCCAAATGGGATAAATTCCAAGAGAAGGCTCAAAGTTTAGTTGGAGAGGTTAATAGTGAGGGTTCTGTAGATAGTTGGAATACTTCCATTAGTCTCATGATTCATGAGGCAGCTTGTTGTACTATTCCTGTGAAGCAGGAACCTAGGTCCCGTATGTCTGTTCCTTGGTGCAATAAAGAATGTGATGAAGCTGTAAGGAATAGGAATATAGCCTATCGAAAATTAAGAAAGTATCCAATTTTGGTCAATGCAATGGAGTACAAGCGGCTAAGGGCAGTAGCAAGACGAGTTGTAAAGGATGCAAAGAGGAATAGTTGGAGGAAGTTTTGTGGTACGCTAGGCCCGGAAACTCTAGAAAGGCATTTGTGATCAGCTGTGCGTAGAATGTCAGGAGTATATAAAAGAAGTCTGTTACCAGTGTTGCAGAAGGGTGAGGTGGTAGCAGTCTCCAATAAGGAAAAAGCAGACATGTGTGTTGACAGTTTTCAAGCAGTGCATAGATCAGAGAGCATGTGAGTGGAGAGGTGTAGAAAGAGAACTGAGCTGATGGCAGTTAATCAGTGGAAGCTGGAGAGGAGTTTAGTAAATGATAATACCTTTAATCTGTTTTTTACCATAAAAGAGTTGAAGGATGCAATTATGTCTGGGGCAAATACCACCCCGGGGAGAGATAGGTTGTCGTATGAGTTATTTAAACATCTGGATGATACTGTACTTGATGAAATCTTAGCTTTGTTTAATACTGTGTGGGCAGAGGGTTATTTACCAAAGGAATGGAAACATGCAGTCGTGGTCCTTATTTTAAAACCAGGCAAAGAGGCATCTGACCCTAGTTCATATCGCCCTATAGCGCTCACAGCAGTGCTCTGTAAAATTATGGAGAGGATGGTAACCAACAGACTAGTTTATTTTTTAGAAACCAGAGGACTATTTGTTGATGTACAGAATGGCTTTAGGAATGGAAGGTCTACAATGGAGTCTGTATCAGTTTTGGATCAGGATATTAAAAGGGCATTTAGAAGCAAGGAAACAGTAGTGATATTGAGAAGGCATATGATTCTTTGTGGAAGGAGGGATTAATGATTAAAATTTTTGACTTGGGAGTCAGGGGACGAATGTTCAACTGGATTAAGGATTTTTTATTGAATAGAACAATACAAGTAATGGTTGGTAGTGTCAGCTCAGAGACTGTAGAAATAGAGAATGGAACCCCGCAGGGAAGTGTTATCAATCCAGTTTTATTTAATATCATGATAAACGACATATTTTGTAAATTATAGAGAGGATTTGGTCTGTCTTTGTTTGCAGATGACGGGGCCATCTGGAAAAGAGGTCGTAATGTAGAGTTTGTTTTAAAACAGATTCAAAGAGTGTTAGTGTCTGTAGAGGAATGGGGGAACACATGGGGCTTTAAAATCTCTGCCTCTAAGACTAAATATATGGTATTTGGTTTTAAAAGAAAGTTACCTAAGTTAGGGCTGTATATGTATGGGTCTCTATTGGAGAAGGTAAAGGTTTTTAAGTTTTTGGGTGTTTGGTTTGAAGAGCGTATGACTTGGGCTGTGCATGTAGGTAAAATTGTGTTGAAGTGTGAAAAAGTTCTGAATGTTATGAGAAGTCTGGTTGGGTGTGAGTGGGGGGCCAACAGGGAGACAATGCTGCTAATTTATCAGGCCATGATCAGATCTTCTCTTGACTATGGGTGTTTTGTGTATGGGTCTGCGTCTAAAACTGTTCTGGCTAGGCTAGATGTGTTGCAGGCAAAGGCTTTGAGGCTTTGCTGTGGAGCCTTCAGGACTTCCCCAGTCCCTGCCCTGATTGTTGAAATGGGAGAAATGCCCTTATGGTTAAGGCGCATTAAGCTAGGGTTACATTACTGGGCTAAACTTTGTGGGTGTAATGATACCTTCCCAGCAAGGTGTTTGTTGCAAGAGGTTGATGATGGTAACAAATATAACACATTTTTTGTCATTATAAATCAGTGGGCTAGGAAGCTGGGTTTGGAACAAGGGGGTATTATAGAGCATACAATAAGGCTACCTGTGCCCTATTGGGTTCTTCCTGAACTGTTTATTGAGCTTGCTTTTCTTCAGGAAAAAGATAAGCGCGAGGTGACTCCAAGAATAGTGGAATATCTTAATTCAATCAGTGAGAGCACATTGATTGTTTTTACAGATGGATCTAAAGATCCAGTTAGTGGGAGAGCTGGGTTTGGAGTGTATGTGGAGCAGCTTGGGTTGAAGATTGGCCGGCGCATTTCTGATGGAAGCTCTGTTCTCACGACTGAATTAATGGCAATTCAATGGGCTCTATGGTGAATTGAGGAAGCCAGTTTTAGAGAAGTCATTATCTGTTCTGATTCTGCAGCTGCTCTTGAAACTTTAAGAGTAGGGAAATCTAAAGCTCGTCCTGACATTCTAAATGAAATCTTGAGTGTGTTTTCTAGAATTGGGTTTGCGTGTAACATCACTTTTTGCTGGGTTCCCGGGCATGCTGGGGTGAGGGGGAATGAGCAGGTGGACCTCATAGCAAAGGAGAGTTTAAGAAGAGAAATAGATATCCATGTATCATTGGGGAGAGTGGAACTGAGAGAAATAATTAAAGCGGGCTTAACAAAAGAATGGCAGAGAGGATGGGAAATGGAAGTCAGGGGTAGACACTACTTTTCTATACAATCTGAAGTTAGGAAAATATGTTTCTGTACATCTCTGTCCCGTAGGGACTCAGTTAAACTGTGTAGATTGAGGTTGGGACACTGTGGGTTAAATTACTATTTGTGCATTGTAGGGAAACATGTTTCTGGCTTGTGTGAATGTGGGAGTAATGAGACAGTTAAGCATGTTTTCCTAGAATGTTAAAAGTACAGGGTAGAAAGAAAAGTATTGTTTGTTAGACTGACAGGACTTGGAGTTGAGGCTTTTTCTGTTTTATCTCTGTTTGGACACAGTGAGAAACATCAACTGATATCCAGGGCTGTTCTTCAATTCCTGCAAGTTACAGGACTGTATGTAAGAATTTAGTTCAAACTTTGACCTGTGGAGGGCAGTAATACGCTTAGCAGCGTCTACACTGCCGGAATCCTACAAGAAGAAGGAGTAGAACAACGGGATCTGGGGGACCTTGTTTATCGGTCAATGAAAGTAAGCATGCAGGTACAGCAGAATGCGAATGGCATGTTGGCCTTCATAACAAGAGGAGTTGAGTATAGGAGCAAAGAAGACCTTCTGCAGTTCTACAGGGCCCTAGTGAGACCACAACTGGAGTATTGTGTGCAGTTTTGGTCTCCAAATTTGAGGAAGGGCATTCTTGCTATTGAGGGAGTGCAGCGTAGGTTCACAAGGTTAATTCCCGGGATGGCGGGACTGTCATATGCTGAGAGAATGGAGCGGCTGGGCTTGTATACTCTGGAATTTAGAAGGATGAGAAGGGATTTTATTGAAACATATAAGATTACTAGACTAAGTCCCAGATTACTAGACTAAGATTACTAGACTATTCTGGAGAGCTAGTATGGGTGTTGTGGGCTGAAGGGACAGGTTTCCAGAGGGCTAGTATGGACATTGTGGGCCAAATGGATTCTTGGGGTGGCAGCTCAGTCACTCAAGCCTGATGCGCTGGCAGCTTAGTCACGGCTGGTGGGCTGCCAGTTGACTCACGGCTATTCCTTGATATTCTCTTACAAGCAGTGTGCAAGGCCACCAAATTCAAGTGCAGTTTCATACCACTTCAAGTAGGTGCAAGGCCACCAAATTCAGGTGCAGTTTCCTACCACTTGAAGCAGGGTGCAAGGCCACCGAATTCAAGTACAGTTTCCGACCACTTCAAGCAGGGTGTAAGGCCACCAAATTCAAGTGCAGTTTCATACCACTTCAAGCAGGGTGCAAGGCCACCAAATCCAAGTGCAGTTTCATACCACCTCAAGCAGGGTGCAAGGCCACCAAATTCAAATGCAGTTTCATACCATTTCATGCAGGGTGCAAGGCCACCACATTCAATTGCATTTTCATACCATTTAAGCAGGGTGAAACCACCATAACATCACCATAAAACCACACAAAACATCACACTCACAGTTCAGTAGACATTCAGTGTGTTCAGTTGATTCACAGCTCAGACAGTCGTGACCTCTCCCTCCCCCATCTTGCAGAGACTGAGCCACACCCACACTTCCGAGTTTTATAATCCCTCCCCCCTCCCACCGGAAGGGGCATGGTCTTCATGGCGCGATTGACAGGAGAGATTCTCAAAATGTTTTAAACACAATTATTTTTAATTCATGTGAAAAATCCTCTGCCCCTGATCAGCGGAGGTGGACTGAGTAAGATGGCCAAAAATCACCGCCGTAAGTGGTAGCGTTTTATCTAAAATCAATATAGAGTGCAAACAGGAAGTTGTCAAGTTTCCACCACCAACAGCCATTTGCAGTGCTTCACTTCGAACCAGCCACCACCAACAGCCATTTGCAGTGCTTCATGGAAACATGGAAACATAGAAACATAGTAAATAGGTGCAGGAGTAGGCAATTCGGCCCTTCGAGCCTGCACCACCATTCAATATGATCATGGCAGATCATCCAACTCAGTATCCTGTACCTGCCAGTGCCTCCATAACCCCTGATCCCTTTAGCCACAAGGGCCACATCTAACTCCCTCTTAAATATAGCCAATTAACTGGCCTCAACTACATTCTGGCAGAGAATTCCACAGATTCACCACTCTCTGTGTGAAAAATGTTTTTCTCATCTCAGTCATAAAAGACTTCCCCCTTATCCTTAAACTGTGAGACCCCTTGTTCTGGACTTCCCCAACATCTGGAACAATCTTCCCGCATCTAGCCTGTCCAACGCCTTAAGAATTGTGTACGTTTCTGTAAGATCCCCCTCTAAATTCAATCAATCAATCAATCAATCAATCAATCAATCAACCTTTATTGTCATCTTGCAAGCAACAGTTGTACAGTGCAAAATTCTAGCAAGTACAAGCCGAGTCTATCCAGTCTTTCTTCATATGAAAGTCCTGCCATCCCAGTAAACAGTCTGGTGAACCTTCTCTGCACACCCTCTATGGCAAGAATGTCTTTCCTCAGATTAGGAGACCAAAACTGTAAACAATACTCCAGGTGTGGTCTCACCAAGGCCCTGTACAACTGCAGTAGAACCTCCCTGCTCCTATACAGAAATCCTTTTACTATGAATGCTAACATAGCATTTGCTTTCTTCACTGCCTGCTGCACCTGCATGCCTACTTTCAATGACTGGTGTACCATGACACCCAGGTCTCGTTGCATCTCCCCTTTTCCTAATCGGCCACCATTCAGATAATAGTTTACTTTCCTGTTCTTGCCACCAAATAGTCTACTTTCTTGTTCTTATCCACATTATACTGCATCTGCCATGCATTTGCCCACTCACCCAACCTATCCAAGTCATCTTGCAGCCTCCTAGCATCCTCCTCACAGCTAACACTGCCCCCCAGCTTCGTGTCATCCGCAAACTTGGAGATGTTGCATTCAATTCCCTCGTCCAAATCATTAATATATATTGTAAATAGCTGGGGTCCCAGCACTGAGCCTTGCGGTACCCCACTACTCACTGCCTGCCATTCTGAAAAGGACCCGTTTACTCCTACTCTTTGCTTCCTGTCTGCCAGCCAATTCTCTATCCACATCAATACCGAATCCCCAATACCGTGTGCTTTAAGTTTGCATACTAATCTCTTGTGGGACCTTGTCAAAAGCCTTCTGAAAGTCCAGATATTACACATCCACTGGTTCTCCCTTATCCACTCTACTAGTTACATCCTCGAAAAATTCTATAAGATTCGTCAGACATAATTTACCTTTCATAAATCCATGCTGACTTTGTCCAATGATTTCACCACTTTCCAAATATGCTGCTATCCCATCTTTAATAACTGACTCTAGCATTTTCCCCACTACCGATGTTAGACTAACTGGTCTGTAATTCTGCGTTTTCTCTCTCCCTCCCTTTTTAAAAAGTGGGGTTACATTAGCTACCCTCCAATCCTCAGGAACTACTCCAGAATCTAAAGAGTTTTGAAAAATTATCACTAATGCATCCACTCTTTCTGGGGCTACTTCCTTAAGTACTCTGGGATGCAGCCTATCTGGCCCTGGGGATATATCGGCCTTTAATCTGTTCAATTCACCTAACACCACTTCCCGACAAACCTGGATTTCACTCAGTTCCTCCATCTCATTTGACCCCCTGCTATTTCCGGCAGATTATTTATGTCTTCCTCAGTGAAGACAGAACCAAACAGAACCAAAGTAGTTATTCAGTTGGTCTTCTTCCCCATGATCAATTCGCCTGTTTCTGACTGCAAGGGACCTACATTTGTTTTAACTAATCTTTTTCTCTTCACATATCTATAAAAACTTTTGCAGTCAGTTTTTATGTTCCCTGCCAGTTTTCTTTCATAATCTATTTTCCCTTTCCTAATTAAGCCCTTTGTCCTCCTCTGCTGGACTCTGAATTTATCCCAGTCCTCTGGTAGGCTGCTTTTTCTGGCTAATTTGTATGCTTCATCTTTTGTTTTGATACTATCCCTGATTTCCCTTGTTATCCACGGATGCACTACCTTCCCTGATTTATTATTTTGCCAAACTGGGATGAACAATTGTTGTAGTTCATCCATGCAGTCTTTAAATGCCTTCCATTGCATATCCAACGTCAACCCTTTAAGAATCACTTAAAAGCTTCACTTCAAACCAACCACATTTTCATTTTCAAACCACATTAAGGGGACTCAAGGTCAGTAAAACCACACTCACAGTTTAGTAGACATGTGTTCAGTGTTATTCACAGTTCAGATTGAGAGACATGACCCTCTCGCTCCCCCATCTTGCAGATACTGACTGAGGCACTCAACACTTCCGGGTTTTATAGTCCCTCCAGAAGGGGCGTGGCCTTCAGGAGAGAGAATCTCAACATTTTATAAACACTAATAACTCTTTTATTTTTCATCGATGGGAAAACTCCTCTTATCCTGCACAACGGAGGGGGGCTCTGAGTAAGATGGCCAAAAATCACAGCCGTAAGTGGCAGCTTTTTTTCTAAAATCAATATACAGAACAACAGGAAGTGGCCAAGATCAGACTTTTAGTAATATAGATCAAGGGTTTGGACATGCTAGAGGCAGGAAACATGTTCCCAATGTTGCGGGAGTCTAGAACCAGGGACCACAGTTTAAGAATAAGGAGTAAGCCATTTAGAACGAAGATGAGGAAACACTTTAATCACAGAGAGTTGTGAGTCTGTGGAATTCTCTGCCTCAAAGGCCAGATCTCTGGATGTTTTCAAGAGAGACCAAGATAGGGCTCTTAAAGATAGCAGAGTCAGGGGATACGGGGAGCAGGCAGGAATGGAGTATTGATTGTGGATGATCAGCCATGATCACATTGAATGGCGGAGCTGGCTTGAAGGGCCGAATGGCCTACTCCTGCACCGATTGTCTATTGTCTGTTGTTTATTGGTTAGTTATGAAGCACCAGTTTCCCAGGAAAACGAATTTTAAGTGATGAAAACATTGATTTAAAACACCTGTTAGGCTGGGAATCTATTCAGGAATCAAAACCATATTGCTATCCACCTGCATCTGTATATATGACATGACAAAAACGGCATAGCTTGCTCAGTGTGCCCTGGCCTATGTGATCTCCCAATTGCCAAACACTTTAACTCTCTTTTCCATTTCAACACTGGCCTTTCTGTCCTGGGCCTCATCCATTGTCAGAGTGACTTTCTAAATGGAGGAACAGCATCTCATATTTCACTTGGGCAGCTCACAAACCAACGGTATGAATACTGATTTCTCTAATCATCTATAATATAAAACTCTGTGTGTGGGTATGTGTGTGTGTGTCATTTTGTGTGTGTGTCACATCTTCTCGAAAACCCGATGCGATAACGGTGAAATCTTTACATATTCCGGTAGAGATTTGCCTCATGATTTCAAAAATCCCCTCATCTGTAAATTTGATTCATTATTTCCTGAGTTTTTTACTACAATTGTTCACCAATCTGACATATTTTTCAAATCTAACTGCTGAAGCGAGCTGATGACGCCCCCCCCCCCTCGATTCACAGTCATTTTGTCGCCTCCCGACTCGCTGTGCTGTCGACTAGCACTCGCCCGGCCGTCCACAGCACAGCGCAGCGCCCAGCCCTGCCGACAGCCCAGCAGCTCAACACTAAGTACATTGACGCCTCGGCTCCCGCAGTGCCCTGCCCCGCCCACAGCCCAAACGCTAAACAAGAAGTATGCTCGTGCTTCGGCTCGGGTTCTAAAACATGGCGAGGGCAGCAGGCGTTATCGTCGCGCGGGCACAGGGCAGCACGGTGGGAAAGTGGTCCTGGCAGCCATTACTCCCTCTGGGAGAGGCCGTCTATGGAGGCCTGCGATTCCTCCATTGATCGCAGGGGCACGGGGAATCGTGACGCCTTTTCCTCGCTGGTGATCTTGATCCCACCTGGCTGTCACGGGGGACGACCTCTCCATCTCCCCCGCCCAATCGTCTGTCACGCAGCTGGGTGATCTTTCCCTCATGGAAGCCACGATTGACCGTCCGCCCGTTCAAAAGACGCCGCAAATCGGAAACCCCAGATCCATAAGACAGCGGACACCCGGAAACCCCAGCTCCAAAAGGCAGCAAGCTCCCTCTCTGTGTCCCTCTCTCTGCCTCTGTGTCCCTCTCTGTGTGCCTCTGTGTCCCTCTCCGTGTGCCTCTGTGTCCCTCTCTGTGTGCCTCTGTGTCCCTCTCCGTGTGCCTCTGTGTCCCTCTCCGTGCCTCTGTGTCCCTCTCCGTGCCTCTGTGTCCCTCTCCGTGCCTCTGTGTCCATCTCTCTGCCTCTCTGTCCATCTCTCTGCCTCTGTGTCCCTCTCCGTGTGCCTCTGTGTCCATCTCTCTGCCTCTGTGTCCATCTCTCTGCCTCTGTGTCCCTCTCTCTGCCTCTGTCTCCCTCTCTGTGTGCCTCTGTGTCCTTCTCCGTGTGCCTCTGTGTCCATCTCTCTGCCTCTGTGTCCCTCTCCGTGCCTCTGTGTCCCTCTCTCTGCCTCTGTCTCCCTCTCTGTGTGCCTCTGTGTCCCTCTCCGTGTGCCTCTGTGTCCCTCTCTCTGCCTCTGTGTCCATCTCTCTGTGTGCCTCTGTGTCCCTCTCCGTGCCTCTGTGTCCCTCTCTGGGTTGCCTCTGTCTCCCCCCACTCTGCCTCTGCGTCCCTCTCTGTGCCTCTGTGTCCTTCTGTGTCATTCTCTGTGCCTCTGTGTCCCTTTCTGTGCCTCTGTGTCCCTCTCTCTCTATCCCCCTACCTCTCTAGCCGCCCCTGCGAGTTGGGGGCTATGCGTGAGTGGATAGGGTGGGGCATGGGGTAAAAGGAGTGAATGAATAATATTAATATATCAATTGTGGTGTTTAATGAGTGTGTGTGGGTGGTGGTTTGTGTGTGTGTGTGTGTGTGTGTGTGTGTGTGTGTGTGTGTGTGTGTGTGTGTGTGTGTGTGTGTGTGTGTGTGTGTGTGTGTGTGTGTGTGTGTGTGTGTGTGTGTTTGTGTGTGTGAGATGTTGGTTAGTGTGTGTGTGACGCCACAGGCCGTCCCCTCCCCGTCCCCTCCCCTCGCAACCGTGCATTGAGGGAACGGGACCTAATGGGTCCCACTTGCTTTAGTATCAACTATCCCTTGCATCCCCTCACTCTCCATCCCTCCCCCACCCTAGTCACATAGTTCCACTATCATCCTGTTGAGTTTCATTGTCCGTATAACTCCTTGTTACCTTGCCCACAGCCAACAAAGGCTCCACCTTTCCTTGATCATCTTCACTTTTTTGCATAACTTTCATTCATGTGTTCTATATATCACTGTCTATATCTCTTGTTTCCCTTTCCCCTGACTCTTTAAGGGTCTCGACCCAAAAAGTCACCCGTTCCTTTTCCCCGCAGATGCTGCCTTACTCCTGCTTTTGTCTATCTTTAGTTTAAACAAGCATCTAAAGTTCCTTCCCACATATAGCTGGACTTTATCCATTGTGCAATAAAATATAAATTTACAATTAAATCATCTGTACCGCCCTTTAAATAAAATTAAATAATAAAATATTATTACTTCATATTCATATTCTTGGCCAATGTTCCAGTAAAGGTTATATCCAGTGATGATATCTCTAGCGGCTAGGATACCTGAAGATTTGCTTGACTGCTTGCAACAGACATGATCTTCAGGAGTCTAATCAGCTCTCCATAATTGACAGGTATGCATTGGCCATGGGCTGGACGTGCCAAAATGATTTGTAAAATAGTTTACTCCAAACTCCATGTACAACACAAGTGGAGAGTCCTGTTGTGTTCAAGCCGGTGAATGAATTGTTTCTGTTCACCCTATTATTTTACTTTGTTTTTCTTCAGCTTAGGGCAGCACAATAGCGCAGTGGTAGAATTGCTGCCTTACAGCACCAGAGAGCCGGGTTCGATCCTGACTATGGGTGCTATCTGTACGGAGTTTGTACGTTCTCCCTGTGACCACATGGGTTTTCTCCAGGTGCTCCAGTTTCCTCCCACACTCCAAAGATGTACAGGTTTGCAGATTAATTGGCTTTGGTAAAATTGTAAGTTGTCCCTAGTGTGTAGAATAATGTTAGTGTGCGGGGATCGCTGGTCGACATGTACCTGGTGGACTCTGCGCAGTATCTCTAAAATCTATAAAGTCTGGGTGCAACTACAGAATGGCTAGGAGCACCAGGAGACAATGGCCCTGTCAAGTCAACATCAGATATGAGCCGGTGTCAGCATCTGCAGTGTATGAATAGCCTTGGTAATCATCTGGGGAAGAGGCTGAATATTATTCATGCTTTAATCTATGCAAAGAATGCCCATCAGCCCACTGATGTTTATGGAATGGAAACAAACTCGCTGCAGCACTGTGCATTTACCAGTTTGTTTCAAACAACTCTTGCGGCCCAGATAACTCTAATATTACAATAATGTTATACGGTCGTCTGACGTGGCGTGATCACTATTCCCCATGACGGTGCTCGGGTGCTTCTCCAGCTCACCAGTAATGGTGCTCTGCTTCAGCAGCAGCTCCAGCATCTCCAGCTTCTCCATCTTCATTGATTCCAGCTCAGATTCATGTTTGCCTTCCATTTCCAGGACTTTCTGCTCCAGAACGCTGAATGCAAGAAAACAACATGGAGAAATGAGAAATTAAAAAAAACCTTCATACTGATAATGTGTAGGTAAGAACTGCAGATGCTGGTTTAAATCGAAGGTAGACACAAAATGCTGGAGTAACTCAGCAGGACAGGCAGCATCTCTGGAGAGAAGGAATGGGTGATGTTTCGGGTCGAGACCCTTCTTCACACTGAAGTCTGAAGAAGAGTCTCGGCCCAAAACGTCGCCATTCCTACTCACCAGACATGCTGCCTGTCCCGCTGAGTTACTCCATCATTTTGTGTCTACCTTCATACTGATAACTTATCTAAGTAATTCTGGGCCTCCTACAATGTTCAAAGTTAAATCCCATGTTTGTGTCACTTTCCCCAGCAAGCATGGGATGGGATTTCTTTGAAGCTAATAAATAGTTTAAAGGGAGACTGGTAAATCAAATTATTTATTCCAAATAGGAAGAAAGATTCTAAGAGGTAAGAGGCAATAATGGCTGGTAAAGGAAGTCAAGGACAGTATAAAAATAAAAGAGAAATATAGTATAGCAAAGATGAGCGGGAAGCCAGAGGATTGGGCAACATTTAAAGAGCAACAGAAGATAACCAAAAAGGGGAGTTATACGGGGGGAAAAGATAAGGTACGAAGGTATGCTAGCCAAGAATATAAAGGAGGATAGTGAAAGCTTCTTTATGTATGTGATGAGGAAAAAAATAGTTAAGACAAATGTGGGTCCCTTGAAGACAGAAACAGGTGAGATGTGTGGGGCGGGGGTGTGTGTTAGGCGGGGAGGTGTGTGGGGCGGGGGTGTGTGTGGGGCGGGGGGGTGTGTGGGGCGGGGGTGTGTGTGGGGCGGGGGGGTGTGTGGGGCGGGGGGGTGTGTGGGGCGGGGGGGTGTGTGGGGACGGACGATTGTGGGGACAGACGATTGTGGGGGCGGGGTGGGGTTGAGGGGGCGAGGGGGTTGTGGGGGTTTGGGGATTGCATTGGGGGTGGGTTGTGGGGGCCAGGGAGGGTTGTGTGGGTGGGTTTGGGTCGGGGGATTGTGGGGGTGGGGGGTTTGTGGTGGTGGGGGGGGGGGTGTGTGAGGTCAGGGGATTGTGGGTGTGGGGGGGGGTGGTACGGGCGGGGGGGTGTAGAGATGGAGGGGTTGCGTGGGGAGGTTGTGGGAGGCGGTTTTGGTTGTGGGGGTGGGGGGTGATGGTGAGCGCGGGGGGATTGTGGGGGAGGGGGCTTGTGGGGGAGGGGGCAGTGAGCTCGGAGGAAAGACGGGGGAAGAGCCATGGGGGAGGGGAGCATCACGGGGGAGGAGCCAACGAGGGGAACCAGAGGGATATTAGCTGGAATTGGAGGTGTTATGGGGACTCACAGCGGGCGCTGGTCGCTGGTCGTTCTCCTCTGTCAGGAAGAGCGTCTCCACTTTCCGTTTGGCAACAATGAGTCCCCAACGCTGGGCTGCCACTTGGGGCGGGGCTGCTGCTTGGGGCGGGTCTGCTGCTTGTGACAGGGCTGCCACTTGGGGCTGGGCAGCTGCTTGGGTCGGGGCTGGTACTTGGGGCAGGGCTGCTTGGGGCGGTGCTGATTTGGGCAGGGCAGCTGCTGCTTGTGGCAGGGCTGCCACTTGGGGCTGGGCAGCTGCTTGGGGCGGGGCTGCTGCTTGGGGCTGGGCTGCTGCTAGGGGCGGGGCGGGGCTGGGCTGCTTCGGGTCCCTCCGAAAGTCCGGTTAGATACCTCCGCTGTCCACCCTCAGCTCCGATAAAGACGCGACGGCGCAGGAAGATGCGGACTGTCCCGGGGAGTGACAGGGGAAGTGACTAATCCGCGTGGAGCCGACTGGCAGGATTAGAGATCGATCTGCGCACGTGCGTTTAAAAAAAAAATTTAAACCTCACTAACATTTGCAATATTCAACCGATTGGAACAAAACTGGGTGCAATCGCTGCGCAGGAGAACGGTGAGAGAACTGGCGAAAAATCGCAGTGCTATCATTTTTGCGCAAATAGAAAGACCGCCAAACCGGAAGATAACATGATCAGAGTTTTAGTCATGTATAGATGAAATAGAGGCACATTTGGATAGCAGTAACAGGATCGGTCGGAGTCAGCATCGATTTACGAAGGGGAAATCATGCTTGACTAATCTTCTGGAATTTTTTGAGTATGTAACTAGGAAAATGTAAAAGGGAGAGCCAGTGGATGTAGTGTACCTGTAACTTTCAGAAACCGTTTGATAAGGTCCCACATAGGAGATTAGTGGGCAAAATTATAACACATGGGATTGGGGCTAGGGTGCTGACATGGATAGAAAATTGGTTGGCAGACAGGAAACAAAGAGTAGGGATTAACGAATCCCTTTCAGAATGGCAGGCAGTGATTAGTGGGGTACCGCAAGGCTCGGTGCTGGGACCGCAGCTATTTACAATATACATTAATGATTTCGATGAAGGGATTACAAGTAACATTAGTAAATTTGCAGATGACACAAAGCTGGGCGGCAGTGTGAACTGTGAGGAGGATGCAGGGTGACTTGGACAGATTGGGTGAGTGGGCAGATGCATGGCAGATGCAGTTTAATGTGGATAATTGTAAGGTTATCCACGTTGGTGGCAAAAACAGGAAGGCAGATTAGTACCTGAATGGTGTCAAGTTAGGAAACTGGGAAGTACAATGGGATTTGAGGGTCTTTGTTCATCAATCACTGAAAGTAAGCATGCAGGTACATCAGGCAGTGAAGAAAGCTAATGGCATGATGGCCTTCATAACAAGAGGAGTTGAGTATAGGAGCAAAGAGGTACTTCTGCAGTTGTACATGGCCCTAGTGAGACCACACCTGGAGTATTGTGTGCAGTTTTGGTCTCCAAATTTGAGGAAGTACATTCTTGCTATTGAGAGAGTGCAACGTAGGGTCACGAGGTTAATTCCCAGGATGGCTGGACTATAAAGAAGGACAGTAAAAGCTTCTTTAGATATGTTAAGGGATAAAGAGTAGCAAAGGTAAATGTGGGTCCCTTGAAGGCTGACACGGGTGATATTATTATGGGCAACAAGGAAATGGCAGAAGAGTTGAATAGGTACTTCGGATCTGACTTCACTAAGGAAGACACAAACAATCTCCCAGATGTACTGGAGGACAGAGGATCTAAGGGGGTAGAGGAACTGAAAGAAATTTTCATTAGGCGAGAAATAGTATTGGGTAGGCTAATGGGACTGAAGGATGATAAATCCCCTGGGCCTGATGGTCTGCATCCCAGGGTCCTCAGGGAGATGGCTCTAGAAATAGTGGACGCATTGGTGATCATTTTCCAATGTTCAATAGATTCAGGATCAGTTCCTGTGGATTGGAGGATAGCTAATGTTATCCCACTTTTCAAGAAAGGAGCGAGAGAGAAAACGGGGAATTACAGACCAGTTAGCCTGACTTCGGTGGTGGGAAAGATGCTGGAGTCAATTATTAAGGAGGTAATAATGGGGCATTTGGATAGCAGTAAAAGGATTAGTCCAAGTCAACATGGATTTATGAAAGGGAAATCATGCTTGACTAATCTACTGGAATTTTTTGAGGATGTGACAAGTAAAATGGATGAAGGGGTGCCAGTGGATGTAGTGTATCTAGACTTTCAGAAAGCCTTTGCTAAGGTCCCGCACGGAGACTGGTGACTAAAATTAGAGCACATGGTATTGGGGGTAGGGTGTTGACATGGATAGAAAATTGGTTGGCAGACCGGAAGCAAAGAGTAGGAGTGAACGGGTTCTTGTCAGAATGGCAAGCCGTGGCGAATGGAGTGCCGCAAAGCTCGGTGTTGGGGCCGCAACTGTTTACCATATATATTAATGATTTGGAAGAGGGAATTAGGAGCAACACTAGCAAGTTTGCAGATGACACAAAACTGGGTGGCGGTGTGAACTGTGAAGAGGATGTTAGGAGGTTACAGGGTGACCTGGACAGGTTGAGTGAGTGGGCAGATGCGTGGCAGATGCTGTATAATATAGATAAATGTGAGGTTATCCACTTTGGCGGCAAAAACAAGGGGGCAGATTATTATCTCAATGGGGTTAGGTTAGGTAAGGGGGAGATGCAGCGAGACCTGGGCGTCCTTGTACACCGGTCACTGAAAGTTGGCTTACAGGTACAGCAGGCAGTGAAGAAAGCTAATGGAATGTTGGCCTTCATAACAAGAGGATTTCTGTATAGGAGTAAAGAGGTTCTTCTGCAGTTATATATGGCTCTTGTGAGAACACATCTGGAGTATTGTGCACAGTTTTGGTCTCCTAATTTGAGGAAGGACATCCTTTTGATTGAGGCAGTGCAGCGTAGGTTCACGAGATTGATCCCTGGGATGGCGGGACTGTCATATGAGGAAAGATTGAAAAGACTAGGCTTTTATTCACTGGAGTTTAGAAGGATGAGGGGGATCTTATAGAAACATATAAAATTATAAAAGGACTGGAAAAGCTAGATGCATGAAAAATGTTCCCTATGTGGGGCGAGTCCAGAACCAGGGGCCACTGTCTTAGAATAAAGGGGAGGTCATTTAAGACTGAGGTGAGAAAAAACTTTTTCACCCAGAGTTGTGAATTTATGGAATTCCCTGCCACATAGGGCAGTGGAGGCCAAGTCACTGGATGGATTTAAGAGAGAGTTAGATAGAGCTCTTGGGGCTAGTGGAGTCAAGGGATATGGGGAGAAGGCACGCACGGGTTATTGATAGGTGACGATCAGCCATGATCACAATGAATGGCGGTGCTGGCTCGAAGGGCCGAATGGCCTCCTCCTGCACCTATTTTCTATGTTTCTATGTTTCTATGAATGTCATATGTTGAAAGAATGGAGCGACTGGGCTTGTGTACACTGGAAATTAAAAGCATGAGTGGGGATCTAATTAAAACATATAAAATGATTAAGGGATTGGACGCGCTAGATGCAGGAAACATATTCCCGATGTTGGTGGAGTACAGAACCAGGGGCCACAGTTTAAGAATAAGTGGTAAGCCATTTGAAAAGGAGATGAGGAAACACTTTTTCACCCAGAGAGTTGTGAATCTGTGGAAGATCTCTGCCTCAGAAAACAGTAGAGGCCAATTCTCTGGATGTTTTCGAGTTCTTAAAGATAGCAGAGTCAAGCGATATGGAGAGAAGGCAGGAACTGGGTACTGATTGTGGATGATCAGCCATGATCAGTGAATGGCGGTGCTGGCTCGAAGGGCTGAATGGCCTACTCCTGCACCTATTGTCTATAAGACTTCAACAACCAGAAATTGTTCTTTGATCACATTGCATTCTTATCATAAAAAACTGTTACTCTTTTTCAAAACCACACAAAGTGCTAGAGTAACTCAACGGATCAGGCAGCATCTCTGGAGAACATGAATAGGTTACATTTCACAGAGTGCTGGAGTAACTCAACGGGTCAGGCAACATCTCTGGAGAACATGAATAGGTGACATTTCACAGAGTGCTGGAGTAACTCAACGGGTCAGGCAGCATCTCTGGAGAACATGAATAGGTTACATTTCACAGAGTGCTGGAGTAACTCAACGGGTCAGGCAACATCTCTGGAGAACATGAATAGGTGACATTTCGGGTCTAGACCCAACTTCAGATGTTTTAGATTGTCAGGTAATATACAAGTGATCAATTTCTGAAAAAGCCATGGTGACATTGCAACGAAAGTAGCTCCATATCAAGTTTAGTATCACAGGATGAAGATATAAGCAATAGTGGGACCATGCGGTTTAAAAAAGGTTTTTAATGCATTTATGTTACAAAATAAATTGGGGCAGCACGGTAGAGTTGCTGCCTTACAGGGCCAGAGACCTGGGTTCAAAACTGACTATGGGTGCTGTCTGTATGGAGTTTGTACGTTTTCCCTGAGACTACGTGGGTTTTCTCCGGGTGCTCCGGTTTTGGTAATTTGTCTTCGGTAAAAATAGCAAATTGTCCCTAGAATGTCAGATAGTTCTAGTGTACGGGGATCGCTGGTTGGTGTGGACTCGGCGGGCACGAGGGCCTGTTTCCGCACTGTATCACTAAACTAAACTAAACTAAATTAGTATATAGCGTATATGGGAGAAAGATAATCTCCAGAGGAATACCTTTGAATGCATTTTGTTGTACGGGTCACTGCCCATGTAGTAATCGCCGTTAGAAAGTGGATACCACTGTGTTGAACCACTGTGGTTGGTATAATGTACAGCAATGTGTACATTTGCCCAGGCATTTCAAATGGAAGATTAAAAAACTCAGATAGTTGCAGGAACAGATTCACTGATAGGCCGGAACAGGTAAGAACAGCGATTCCTTCATCTGAAGGAGATATTAACCAGATGAACAATACTATTGGATTGATCATGGTCATCAGTTTCATGGCCATCATTACTGATAGCAATTTACCTTTTTTTAAATCGGTTTTGCTTTTATGAATATAAATTCTCCAACTGCCATGATGAGGTTTCAACATACACCTACAAATGTTTAGTCCAGCTTCTGGGTGACTAATTTGAGAACTTAACCATTGCACTATCACTGTGATGAAGCAGGGAGATTTTGAATGTAATATGGTTGGTCACGGAGGTCTGGAGTGACAGCTATGATTTTATTAAGGACAAACCGGGGAAACTGGACATTTGAACTCAGTATTTCTGGCATTGTTTGGTTTGTTCTCCAAATGTTATTCTTGATTCAAATGAGTTTAAAAACTGTTATCCTTTATTTAAGATTATCCAAAATAATATTTTGCTAATAGGACAGGAGAATGAGTGCTTACATTTTCAAAGACCCAATCCAAAGGCTTCTGCTTGGTCCTAGATGATATCAATGTCTATTGGAACTGCCTAGGGATGTTGTGCTTTAGAAAGCAATGCTGTTGTGGACAATCTTTCATTCAGCTTATGACTGATCTATACTTCAACTTCATTACCAGGCTTCAATCCGAGTGTCCCGATACCTGCACCATGCAATTTATACATCTCAGTCATGATCATTTAAGTATTCTAGCTCTGAATAATTTGATGAGAGAAATCAATTTTTAAACAACCTTTTGGGTGGCAGTCATGCTGCCAGAATGCCTTAGTTTTTACTGCTGTGGCATTTGAAGTCACAGAATGAAAACAAGCTCCAAGAATAAGTCCTTGTGTCTTTTGTTGCATATTTCAACAGTTGCGTGACAGTGCAAGTCTTTAGCTGTTTCAATAACACCACCCGCATTTAAACATACCTGTTCTTTTCTTGGAGATTAGTAATTTCCAGGTTCTGCACCATGATCTGTTTCTCCAGTTTGTTGATTGACAGCGAGTTCTCTAGCAGCTGTATTTCAAGGCGTAATGTTTGGTTCAGAACCTAAAAGCAACACAAATTATCCATCAGAACAAAGTCCTTTCTTCAGAAGTGATAGGAGCAGAATTAGGCCATTTGGCCCATCATGTCTACTCCACCACTCAAACATGGCTGATCTATCTCTCCCTCCTAACCCCATTCCCCTGCCTTCTCCCCATAACCCCTGACACCCGCACTAATCAAGAATATATCAATCTCCTTAAAAATATCCATTGACGGCCTCCACAGCCTTCTGTGGCAATGAATTCCACAGATTCACCACCCTCTGACTAAAGAAATTCCTCCTCATCTGCTTCCTAAAGATACATCATTTTATTCTGAACATTCTAGTTCCAGACTCTTCCACTAATGGAAACATCCTCTCCAGACCACAGAGCACAGACCACGCTCGCAGAACACAGAGCACAGAGGGTAGACTGTTAGAACATATTTTCTCGGATGAAAATGTTAAAAGAATTGTGGGCATGGCTTAAGGAAATGTGCGGGACAAGTTTCTAACACAGAGAGTGGTGGGTACCTGAAATATAGTGTCATGGGTGGTGGTGGAGGCAGATACGATAGTGGCATTTAAGAGACTTTTGGACAGTCACATGGATATTCTGGGAATGGAGGGATGTGGATCACGTGCAGGCAGGAGAGATTAGTTTAATTTGACATCATAATCAGTGACGTTGTGAGCCGAGGAGCCTATTCCTGTCTAGTGCTGTTTAACTGTTGATCAATTACAGGCAGTTGGAGCTTCATCACAAATTCAAAGCCCAGTTAGAATATTTACATCAAGGGCTTACAATAGCTCAGGACTTCACAAACCTTTGCACAGGACTTCTGAACTTCTGGACATTTATCTGATCACATGAATCAGAATCAAATATCTGATCAGATAAAAATTGATCTTATAGAGGTGTAAAAAATCAGGAGAGGAATGGATTGGGTAGACACAATGAGTCTCTTGCCAAGAGTAGAGGAATCGAGAACCAAAGGGCATAGGTTTAAGGTGAAGGGGGAAAGATCTAATAGGAACCTGAGGGGTAACTTTTCACACAAAGGGTGGTAGGTGTATGGAATGAGCTGCCAGAGGAAGTAGTTGATGAAGGGACTATTGCAACATTTAAGAAACATGTACATAGATAGGAAACGTTGAGAGGTCCAATATGGACCAAATGCAGGCAGGTGGGAGGAGCGTAGATGGGACATGGTGGTCGGTGTGGGCAAGTTGTGCTGAAGATCCTGTTTCCAAGCTGTGTGACTATGACTATATGAACCATCGCATGTATAACCGTTCCGATTTGTCAGAAATAAATAATTTATTGTTCTTAATTATTAATATTAACACTGTTCCTCGCTCGACAGATGCTTTGAGGCTATCTTTCCCACCCCCCCTCTCTCCTCCTCCCCTCTCCCCTCCCGCTCTCTCTGTGTGCCCCTTTCTCTCCGCATCTCTGTGTCTGCCACTGTCACTGCCCCCTCTCTCTCTGCCCTCTCTCTACACTCCCTCCCTCTCCCTCTCTAGACGTGCCTGTGAGTTGGGGAGCTATGCGTGAGTGGATAGGGAGGAGGTGGTTAGTGTGTGAGTGACGCCGCAGGCCGCCCCCCCCCCTCAGGGGACGGGACCCAACGGGTGCCACTTGTCTAGTGACTATTAAAACTCTGAGTGTGTGTGTGTGTGTGTGTGTGTGTGTGTGTGTGTGTGTGTGTGTGTGTGTGTGTGTGTGTGGCTGTGTGTGTGTGTGCTGTGTGTGTGTGTGCTGTGTGTGTGTGTGCTGTGTGTGTGTGTGTGTGTGTGTGTGTGTGTGTGTGTGTGTGTGTGTGCTGTGTGTGTGTGTGTCTGTGTGTGTGTGTGTGCTGTGTGTGTGTGTGTGTCTGTGTGTGTGTGTGTGTGTGTGTGTGTGTGTGTGTGTGTGTGTGTGTGTGTGTTTGTGCTGTGTGTGTGTGTGTGTGTGTGGTGTGTGTGTGTGTGTGTGTGTGTGTGCTGTGTGGTGTGTGTGCTGTGGTGGGCTGTGTGTGTGTGTGTGGGTGTGTGTGTGGCTGTGTGTGTGTGTGTGTGTGTGTGTGTGTCTGTGTGTGGTGTGTGTGTGTGTGTGTGTGTGTGTGTGTATGTGTGTGTGTGTGGTGGTTGTATTTTGTGTGGGGTGTGTGTGTGTGTGTGAGTGTGTGTGTGGGGTTTTTGGGTGGGTGGTGTGTTTGTGTGTTTGTGTGTGGGTGTTGGTGTGTGGGTGTGTGTGTGTGTGTGTGTGCTGTGTGTGTGTGTGTGTGTGTGTGTGTCTGTGTGTGTGTGTGTGTGTGTGTGTGTGTGTGTCTCTGTGTGTGTGTGTGTGTGTGTGTGTGTCTGTGTGTGTGTGTGTGTGTGTGTCTGTGTGTGTGTGTGTGTGTGTGGTGTGTGTGTGTGTGTGTGTGTGTGTGTGTGGCTGTGTGTGTGTGTGTGTGTGTGTGTGTGTGTGTGTGTGTGTGTGTGTGTGTGTGTCTGTGTGTGTGTGTGTGTGTGTGGTGTGTGTGTGTGTGTGTGTGTGTGTGTGTGTGTGTGTGTGTGTGTGTGTGTGTGTGTGTGTGTGTGTGTGTGTGTGTGTGTGTGTGTGTGTGTGATCACATCTTCTCAAAAAAACAACGCCCTGACGGTAACATTTTTACATATTCCTCTAGAAATTTATCCCGTCGGCTCCGAAATTGCCTCATCTGCAAAATTCATGCATTATTTCTCGAGTTATCAATCAAAACTTTCAAAAATCTGAAATAACTTAGAAAATAAAACCGGCTGGCTTTGGCTGATGACGTGATGACATCACAATGGCTGCACGCTGTGTTGACGCACTGCGAGTGCCGTCCGCTCGCAGGGACCGTGCCGCCCCCCCCCCCCCCCGCTCATGGTGCTCGGGTCCATGACCGCCCACTGCCTCCCACGAGTCCACGACCGCCCACAGCCCAGCCCAGCCCAGGGCCACCCACCCCGTTCTCCTATTCCTCTCCTCCTCTCCCACGCCTCCTCCTCTCCCACCTCCTCCTCTCCTCCCTCCTCCACTCCTCCCCCTCTCCCTCTCTCCTCCTCTCCCCCCTCCTCCTCTCCCACCTCCTCCTCTCCTCCCCCTCTCCCTCTCTCCTCCTCTCCCACCTCCTCCTCTCCCCCGCCTCCTCCTCTCCCACCTCCTCTTCTCCCCGGCCTCCTCCTCTCCCACCTCCTCTTCTCCTCCCCCCTCTCCCCTCCTCCTCCTCTCCCACCTCCTCCTCTCCCCCGCCTCCTCCTCTCCCACCTCCTCCTCTCCCACCACCTCCTCTCCCCCGCCTCCTCCTCTCCCACCTCCTCCGCTCCCCCGCCTCCTCCTCTCCCCCCTCCTCCTCTCCTCCCCCCTCTCCCCCGCCTCTTCCTCTCCCACCTCCTCCTCTCCCCCCTCCTCCTCTCCCTCTCTCCTCCTCTCCCCCGCCTCCTCCTCTCCCACCTCCTCCTCTCCTCCCTCCTCCTCTCCCCCACCTCCTCCTCTCCCACCTCCTCCTCTCCTCCCTCCTCCTCTTCCCCCCTCCTCCTCTCCCTCTCTCCTCCTCTCCCCCTCCTCCTCCTCTCCCCCCTCCTCCTCACCCCCCTCCTCCACTCCCTCTCTCCTCCTCTCCCTCTCTCCTCCTCTCCCCTTCCTCCTCCTCTCCCCCCTCCTCTTCCTCCTCCTCTGTTCCCCATCTCCCCCCTCCTCCTCCCCCCTACTCTTCATCTCCCCCTCCTCTTCCTCTCCCCCTCCTACTCCTCTCTCCCCTCCTCCTCTCCCGCCCTCCTCTCCTCCCCCTCCTCCTCCCCCTCGCCCTCCTTCTTCCGCCTCCTACTCTCCCCTCTCCTCCTCTCCCCCCTCCCCCTCTTGCCCACCCTCCTCCTCTCCCCCTCACGCTCATCCTCCTCTCCACCCATCCTCCTCCCCTCTTCCGCACCTCGCTCCCCCCCTCCTCTCCCCCCCTCCTCTCCCCCTCCCCCCTCACACCCTCCACCCATCCTCTCTCCCCCCTCCTCCTCTCCACCCCCTCCTCTCCACCCCCTTGTCTCACCCCCTCTCTCCCCCCACTCCTTCTCTCTCCCCTTGCTCTCCCCCCACCTCTCACCCCCTCCCCCCCACTCTCCCCCCCTCCTCCTCTCTCTGTCTCTGCGCCTCTCTCTCTCTATCCCTCACTCTCTGCCTCTGCCCCTCTCTCTCTGCCCCCTCTCTCTCTGCCCTCTCTCTCTCTTCCCTCCTCCCCCTCTGGATGCGCCTGCGAGTTGGGCGCTGTGCGTCAGTGGATAGAACGGGGATGGGGTAAAAGGAGCCAATTAATAATAATATAATATCAAGGGGGGTGTTTAATGTGTGTGTGTGGGGGGGGTGGTTAGTGTGTGTGGGGGGGGGTTACTGTGTGTGTGACGCCGCAGGTCGCCCCCCCCCCGCACCCACGCGTCTAGGGGACGGGACCCAACGAGTCCCACTTGGCACTTGGTCTAAAGCTGTCCTGTCCATGTACCTGCCAAATATTTCTCAAGCATTGCCAGAATTATCTCATCTGGCAGCTAATTCCATACACTCACCACACTGTGTGAAAAATTTACCCCAAAGATTCCAATTAAATTTGTCCCCATTCACCTTTAATGTATGTCCTCTGGTTCTCGATTTCCCTACTCTGGGCAAGAGACTCTGTGCATCTACCCAATCTATTTCACTCATGATTTTATACACCTCCATAAGATCACCTCTCACCCTCTCGTGCTGCAAGGAATAGAGTCCCAGCCTGCTCAACCTCTCCATATACGACCAGAACTATCAGCCTGGGAAGTCTTGCTCTCCCTCCATCATTGTTTGTCCAGCTGGAGCTTGCATGAGTTACACCCAAGGGAACACTCTGAGAATATTTCCAGAGAGCCAGTTGCAAACAAGGTTACACAATAATAGGTAGTGAATGGCTGGGACGATCCTCATTGACTTTCAAAGGAATGTTTTCTAGTCATCTCTGAAACTCATTGATACAAACCAAAAGCCACTCAGAAGGGAAATAACACGGCAATTGTTGGCCAAATTGCTAACCTGAAACTGTGTACTTAGCAACCCAACAATGAAGACAAACATTGACCTCAGCATAATAGAGAGATGAGCTTTGAACCTTTGTTATCCCCTGGGCATCAATACTAAAGACTGAAGGGTAACGTGCACTCCCATCATTTCAAACATCATCCCAGTTTATGAGTTTCTCATTAACTGTGCATCTTCTTTCTTTTAAAGTCAGCAACTAGTTAGCAAACCCACAGTGAATTAGGTTCACAATGGGTTAGATCAGTTTTTAGTTCAGAGATACAGTGCGGAAACAGGCCCTTCGGCCCACCAAGTCCGTGCCGATTAGCGATCCCTATACACTATCACTATCCTACACACTAGGGACAATTTGCAATTTTACTGAAGTCAAGAGAGAATGGAGCCGCTGGGCTTGAACACTGGAGTTTAGAAGGATGAGAGGAGATCTTATTGAAACGTATACGATTGTTAAGGGTTTGGACACGCTAGAGGCGGGAAACATGTTCCCGATGTTGGAGGAGTCCAGAATCAGGGGCCACAGTTTAAGAATAAGGGTTAAGCCATTTAGAACAGAGATGAGGAAACACTTTTTCTCACAGGGAGTTGTAAGTCTGTGGAATTCTCTGCCTCAGGGGGCGGTGGAGGCCGGTTCTCTGGATACTTTCAAGAGAGAGCTAGATAGGGCTCTTAAAGATAACGGAGTCAGGGGATATGGGGAAAAGGCAGGAACGTGGTACTGATTGTGGATGATCAGCCATGATCCCATTGAATGGCGGTGCTGGCTCGAAGGGCCAAATGGCCTAGTCCTGCACATATTGTCTATTGTCAATTAACCTACAAACCTGTATGTCTTTGGAGTGTGGGAGGAAACCAGAGCACCTGGGAAAAACCCATGCGATCATGGGGAGAACGTACTAATTGTATTGTATTGAATATATTAAGAGGAGAAGGCTGTTCAGCTGCCCAAGATTTGTCACTCACATAGATAATAGCTGAGGCTCCAACTGTATTTACCTACTTTTAATTAATACTTGACCATTTGTAGTTATCAACAGTAAACCAGAAAGCAGGACAGATTGCATGATAAGGTGGGACAAATTATGACTGAAGTGAGGTATTCAAAGAAAGTAAAACTTTCAATGTATTCATCAAAAGGAGCTGCTAAGAGATTGTTTCCACTGGCTAGACATTCAAAAATTCAGCCCACAGTTTCAGGATGTGGTATCAGCTATTTAGGAGAGAACATTTCACTGAAGGGGAGGAAAATTTGGAATTTTCCATCCCAGGTGGCTGCTGTTCTGTCATTAAACGTACTAATACTGAATGATAGATTTGTGGACACAAAGTGAATATATGGTTTATATTAAGGGCAGGAATGTTCAGAAGGGATCTTAGTGAACAATCTCCGGATATCACAAGCCTGACCAGAAATGCCTACTGTCCATTATGCTCTCCCTTTGGTGCTCAACCCGCTGAGTTCCTCCAGAAAATATCACAAGGGCTAGGGCTTCATCCATCTCTTGTCCTTAATGGACATGGCATACACCACCTAAATGCCCATCAAAAGTTCAACATTTATACAGAACTATGTATTTCAGTGGAATTTGAAGTTTCTTGCACATTTATCAAATGTTCTATTATATTTTCTCACATGGAGAAGATATAACAGCCTTTCAAAAAGGATTGTCTAAATTTGACGAGGACCTGTATACCATATATAGACTAACCTATATCTAAAATAGACCAATGTGTGGTTTTTCTCAAATAGAGTATTTATTGACCACATTAAATGCCAAATACATATTTCTGGCCTTGATTTATAACATGTGATCAATTTTACAAAAAGGAGGACATTTGAACTGAAATAATCATCACAACAGTGAACAGCGATGAACATCCAAAGTAAATGTTTTCCTTACAGCACACAGAACTGAACTGAAATGATCAACTTAATCCTTTTAAACTAAATATTATGAACTATCAAAAATCATTGATTGCAGTTCTATTGTATCCATCAAACATTTAATTTATTAATGAGGGCATCTCCTGCACTTATGAGACTATCAAAACACCCGCTCTGCTGAAATGCAAGCATATTTATCTATCTTGTATCTAGTACTATTACTAAAACTCTCATATTGACCACTTCCAGTCTGTGTTGTACCTTTCACCTTCCCCCTCCCACACCCCCTCCCCTTCCGCACCCCTCCTTCCCTTTCCCCATTTCCCCCTCCCCCTTTCCCCCCTCCCCCATTACCCCCTCCCCCATTACCCCCTCCCCCTCTCTAACCTCCCCTTCCCCCCCTCCTCCTCCTCACACACGCCCCTTCCCCCCTCCCCCATTCCCCCCTCCCCCTCCATTCCTCCCCTTCCCCCCCTCCTCCTCCTCACACACGCCCCTTCCCCCCTCCCCCATTCCCCCCTCCCCCTCCATTCCTCCTCACCCCCCTCCCCTACACACTCACACCCCCTTTACCACTCACCCATTCCTCCCCCTCCCCCCCCCACCAACCCCCTCACACCACCCTTCCCCCCACACCACCCCCTCCACCCCACACCAACCCCCTCACACCACCCCTCCCCCCACACCACCCCTCCACCCCATGTCCCGCCCCCCGGCAACGTAATGTCCATTATTTGACTTTTCTGTTGAGCGGCATTCGGTTCGTTGGCGTGTAGGCGACGCTGCCTTTCGGGTAGGTGACATTTCGGCAGAGCGGTCATTCGGTGAGTTTGCTTTTACTATCTAAATTGTGTCAAGTTGGGAAAAGCGGAAGTACAACGGGATCTGGGGGTCCTTGTTCATCAGTCAATGAAAGTAAGCATGCAGGTACAGCACGCAGTGCAGAAAGCGAATGGCATGTTGGCCTTTATAACAAGAGGAGTTGAGTACAGGAGCAAAGAGGTCCTTCTGCAGTTGTACAGGGCCCTAGTGAGACCACACCTGGAGTATTGTCTGCAGTTTTGGTGCCCTATTTTGAGGAAGGACATTCTTGCTATTGAGGATGTGCAGCATGGGTTTACAAGGTTAATTCCCGGGATGGCAGGACTGTCATATGCTAAGACAATGGGGCGGCTGGGCTTGTACACTCTGGCGTTTAGAAGGATGAGAGGGGATCTTATTGAAACATATAAGATTATTAAGAGCTAGAGGCAGGAAACATATTCCCGATGTTGGGGGAGTCCAGAACCAGGGGCCACTGTTTAAGAATAAGGGGTAAACCATTTAGAACGGAGACGAGGAAACACTTTTTCTCACAGAGAGTTGTGAGTCTGGAATTCTCTGCCTCAGAGGGTGGTGGAGGATGCTTCTCTGGATACTTTCAAGAAAGAGCTAGATAGGGCTCTTAAAGATAGCGGAGTCAGGGGATATGGGGAGAAGGCAGGAATGGGGTACTGATTGGGGATGATCAGCCATGATCATATTGAATGGCGGTGCTGGCTTGAGGGGCTGAATGGCCTATTCCTGAACCTATTGCCTATTGTTTATTGTCTAATGCCCCACAACACCCCCTCCCCCACACCCCCCCCCCCAACAACCCCTCCGCCCGCTCACCGCTCCCTCCACAACCCCCGCCACCCCTCCCCGCCCACACACAACCCCCAATCCCGCACACACCCCACTCCCACACACACACCCCTCCCACACACACACTCCCCCCCACACACACACACTGCCCCTCACAACCCCACCCCCCCCGCATCCCTCCTCCCCCCTCCCGCCCACGTACACACCTCACCCCGAACCCACACACCTCCCCGCCACACACCCCCGCCCCATCCCTCTCCCCCACACTACCCTCTTCCCCCCCACTACACCTCCCCGTCCACACACACCCCTCCTCCGCTCCCTCCTCCCCCTGCCACACACCCCTCTTCCCTCCCCTCCCCTCTCACACATGAAGTGGAGGGGAAGGGAGTGCTCAGGGATGAGGGGATATGAGCCGCACCTGCGCAGTTACGGGCTATGGGCGAGTGGTGGAATATTGCGTTGATGGAGCGGTTCGCTTTGGTGGAACGGGTGAGTGGTGGAATATTGCATTGGGGAATTGGTTGCGTTGGGGGACCACGCCTCCCGTGTGACTGGGATCCAACGTGACAACTAGTGACAACTATTATCATGATAGCATATTAACATGTCAATCATTTGGCACTCCGTTGATCATATTCCAACTTATAAATCACCTGATATTTAATGTTCAGGCTTCAAAGTCTCAACTTTCTGCAAGGCTGCTATTTGGCTTTCATTCAGAATAAAAACAGGAAAAGCAGAGGAACATTGCTGAGCAGGGGATGTCTGATGAGAAAAAGCTTGTTAATACTTAAAGCTAGATTTCCCATCAGATTTTATCAGAGTTTAGATGAAGATTACCGCTCAGAACATTAACTTGTATTTTCCTTTACAATCAGTGGCAGTTCTGCTGTGAACTTGTTGCAATAAAATGTTGTTTCATTTGGTTTTATTTTTCATATGTGGAAGTTTTTTTTAGAGTTATTGATCAAGCTCTCACATTGTTTCACTAGAATTGCCCCACACTCTCACTGTAAATTCATAACTGTTCAACATCATAACTGTTAATATTCCATAGGTTTACCCTGGATTGCAGGGCAGTAATAGTGAATTACTGATTGTTGGAAAACTTGATCAGTTCAGTTCAGAGATTCAGCGTGTTAACAGGCTCTATGAGTCCATGCTGACCAGCTATCACTGCCCACCAGCACTATCTTACACACAATAGCGACTATTTACAATTTTACTGAAGCCAATTAACCTATAATCCTGTACATCTGTACATCTTCAAGTGTGGAGGAAACCAGAGCAACCGGAGAAAACCCACGCAGGTTATGGGGAGAATATACAAACTCTATACAGATAAGCACCCGTAGTCAGGATCGAACCCTGGCGCTGGAAGGCAACAACTCTACCGCTGCACCACCGTGCCACCCGAAAAGTATTTTGTTAGAATTCATGCCTCACATTCATGTGCATTTCCCCAAATAGAGTTAAGGGGCTTTTTCACGGGGCGAGTTGACGCAAGATGTCACCAGAGTGAAGTGGTCGTGGTCCAGCACGAGTTTCGCACGATATAACGGGGGGTAGATAAAGAGTTCCCACGGTACTCGGCATTTCTGTTATTTGTGCGAGTGACTTGTCCGTCTCCCGAGCTTTCCCGTTAATCTTGAATGAACATCGTGAACTGTAGTGTTGTTAATCACGTGGCACAAATGATGTTACTTTGTTTTCACACACTATATTGGGTTTTTTCACACACTATATTCCTCCCTTGGTTGAATTGGCTCATTTGGAGACATGCCTATACTAACTATGTGCATCGAGAACGCTTGCGTGAAGGCAGAAGGGTGAGATTAATTAAAAAGAGAATTAAGAGGAAGTCTCACTGGGTGAAGCCCATCTTTCAACGGAGACCTCAATTTGGACAATATGATCAGCTGCTTAATGTGCTGTGCGAAGAGGATAAAAGTGCATTCACAAACTTTGTCAGAATTTCACCCGAGCTCTTTAATGAACTGAAGAATAATCTGTTTTTTTTAGACAAATGTTGTTTGGTGGGATGCACCTTCTCTCAATATGTGCAAGAAGTCGTCTTTTTATTTTGTCAAATAGGAATAAAGACTTTGTCTCACATTGACCGTGATGGTTGTCTTATTTTATTATCTACTGAGAGGTGAAACTTTCAAACGTTTAACCAGTCAGTAGACAGACAATAAATAGTAACAATCGAGCCATAAATGGTGTATACAAGGTGAAGGGAACAACGCTGTGTGCAAGATAATGTTTAAAATCAGGCGAGGAATCGATCGGGTAGATGCACAATCTCTTGCCCAGAGTAGGCGAACCGAAGACCAGATTACATAGGTTTAAGGTGAAGGGGAAATGATTTAATATGGATCTGATTAAATACTGTCAGTAGTAAACCCGATCAAAAACAACATCAGGACGTCTATTAAACACCAGAGATCCCAGTAAACACCCAGCCGAGACTTATTACAGGTCTAGTGGAAAGACACAAAGCGCTGGAGCAACTCAGCGGGTCAGCCAGCATCGCTAGCCAACATGGATAGATGATGTTTCGGGTCGGGACTCTTCTTCAGCGCTGAGTTACTCCCGCATATTGTGTCTTTCCAATGCAGATTAGCGTCTGCGATTCTTTGCTCCTGCATTACGGGGTCTATCTCGATTCCCGATAAAGTCTAAAACCCATCCTCCAGAGTTCTCAGCCCAGGGCGCCCATAAACAAGCCCTTAACTCCACACTGGGGACAGAGGCTGAGAGGTGTACAAAACCATGAGACGAACAGGCAGGGAAATAGACAGAGTCCAGGGTAATATATGCCCTTTGCCCACAGAGGAGATTCGAGGACCAGAGGGCATAGGTTCAAGGTGAGGGGGGAAGATCTAATAGGAATCTGAGTGAGGGGTAACATTTTCGCACAATGGGTGGTGGGTGTATGGAACAAGCTGCCAGAGGAGGTAGTTGAGGCTGGGTCTATCCATACATTTAAGAAACATTTAGACAGGTACATGGATAAGACAGGTTGGGAGGAATATGGACCAGACGCAGGCAGATGGGACTAGTTTCGATGGGACATTTTGGCCGGTATGGGCAAGTTGAGCCGAAGGGCCGGTTTCCACACTGTAACTCGATAACGCCAGTGAGTATACGATCTAAGATAGTCCGAGGGTCTCGAATGAGGTAGGTAGTAGTTCAGGAATGGTCTGTGGTTGGTGTTAGGATGGTTCAGTTACATAAGTGCTCAAATGTAGGCACCGTTTTCGCAGTGGAAGCTCCGAGACTGCAGCGGGCGATCGTCGTGTTGGCTGGGACTCCTGTTATCCATGCAGGGGATTGACCTCAGTCTGAAGAAGGCTCTCGACCCGAAACGCCACCAGTTCCTTCTCTCCAGAGTTGCTGCCTGTCCAGCTGAGTTGCTCCAAGCAACTGGTGTCTATCTTCAAAGGACTGAAGTTGGGTTCAAAGGACACGCCGGGGTTGGCGTGTTGCGTTTCACAGACCGAACTGTCCAATTAATGGTAACAGATGGGCACTGAGGGAAGTCCCCCCCTCTCTGTTTATCTGCCCTTTCTTTAACTTTTGTGCCTCTATGCAAGTATCTCGCGAGCCATCCCAGACTGCCCATTTCTGCTCCCCCTCGTCTTTAATAACTACATTTCCCTAACAATTACTATCTTTGTTAGTTATAGGAGCAAAATTAGGCCATTCGGTCCATTAAGTCCACTCCGCCATTCAATCGCGGCAGATCCATCTCTCCCTCTAAACCACATTCTCTTGCCTTCTCCCCATAACCTCCTGACAGCCGCACTAATCAGGAATGTATCTATCTCTGCCCCTATTCTTCACCCTTTTGACAGTAGTTTTGTTTTATTGGAGACGCGGGAGACAGAGGATGCTGGAATACTGAACAAAACACGAAATGCTGGAGGAACTCGGTGCATTTGTGTTTAAGAAGGAACTGCAGATGCTGGAAAATCGAAGGTACACAATAATGCTGGAGAAACTCAGCGGGTGCAGCAGCATCTATGGAGCGAAGGAAGTAGGCAACGTTGCCTATTTCCTTCGTTCCATAGATGCTGCTGCACCCGCTGAGTTTCTCCCGCTGAGGTTGGGCAGGCGAGGATTATGTTACTTGGAGTGCAGGAGGCTGAAGGGTGATCTAATGGAGGTGTATAACCGAGGGGAAATGCACAGACTTTTACTCAGGGTCGGGGCATCAAAAAGTAGAGAACACGGGTTTAAGGTGAGAGGGCAAGATTTAATAGAAAGCTGAGGAGCAGCTTCTTTACACAGAGGGTAGTAGGCAACGTTGCCTATTTCCTTCGTTCCATAGATGCTGCTGCACCCGCTGAGTTTCTCCAGCATTTGTGTGTGTGGGTGGGAGTAGGGGGGAGGGGGTGGGGGGGGAGAGAGATAAGGCAGCCTGAAGAAAGGGTCGCCTGTCCATTTCCCTCCGTAGATGCTGCCTGGCCCGCGGAGTTCCTAGTCTTAGAAACTGCTTTAGACAAAAAGAGACACAAACTGCTGGAGTAAAATAGCTCAGCAAGTGAGGTACCTGAACACTCAAAAATGAAAAAGAATGAAAATGTGATTATTTCACCTCCCTTCAACTATTTTGTGTTTCAGCATGAGAGGGATTATAACATTAGAAACATTCATCTTGTAGTGATGTGTTAATGAAGAATTGCAGACATCAATCTGATAGTAAAAAATATATTTATTTAACAATGAGGTAAAACAAGCACTGACAATCAAACTGCTCAGTTACTCACCGTTCGCAGGAGTTCCCACGGTACCCGCAAGAGTTATTACGGATATCGCACGGATATCGCACTGGCCACTTGTTCATACATTGTTGCAATGCTCAACCACAAGTGTACAAGTCACTCTTGGAGAAATTCAAACTTTCTTGAATTTTCTCCCGAGTGACCAAGATACACGGTTACCTGCCGTTAGCGCCACGGTGGTCCACGGTGGTCCACGAATGCCGTACTGTTATCGCACGAGGTTCCCACGATGTTAAACTCTGGTTCACTCTTGCGTCAAGTCGCTCCGTTAAAAAGCCACTTTAGTACCTATTGATGCCACTTGTTTTTCTCACTTTTTATAGATGCAGTTAGATGATGAACAAAGAAAAGACATTTAATAGGATTTGATTTTTTTCAGTGAAACAAATCATTCTGGACTTTTTTATTCTTATATGAATCACAAGGACAATAATATCTTTGAGCGAACAGAAGTTAGTTGGTAAGCTAACAAAAGCTACTTTCAAGGTGACCTACAGCATCTTCAAATGAATTAATAATATGGGGACACTTTGATCTGAAGGGATTTTTATTGTATCTCTCACAACTATGATGAAACGAAGCACAACCAACATCATTCATTTACTAGCTATTAGATATAAACTATTGTATGAAGACCTGTAGGTGTTAAGTTTCCAGAAGGAATAGCCCTGTTGTACTAATTGACTAGTGTCAAGAAACCAGTCATTCATTTGAGTGAAAATTAACTTGCTTCCAGTCCCTCAAAGCTGATCAGTGAAAAGCAAGTGTGAAATGTCATTGTGGATGTTTGGGATGCACTTCTATCCTGCAACTGGCATCATATTTTACTCGAACTTGAGAATATAATTTTATTCCAACTGAACAATGAGCTGATTTTACACAACCAGCCCCATTTCCTTTGATAATTATGTCGTGAAAGCTGTGTGATTCTAAGGTTGTAATTGTGAATCCCCTTGTTTAAACAATATCCCACGTCAAGAATCACAGGTGCATTAATGATCACAGCCACACACATGCAGCTTGTCCAAACGGAATTAAAAATATGCATAACATGAACAATAGGATTGTATTACTGAAGGGAAACACAGATACAATTTAGTTAGGCATTTATATATCCTAGGTTCATAGACATTTCTCCAGCATCATTTACATAACTTTTGACATACTACCCCAGTCATCATTTATTTTCTTATTGAAAATTCTTTTTGAAACAGAATAATTAATTAGGAAAGTTCTTACACTGAATCGACTTCAGAACCAGCAGAGTTTGGCAAACCGGAGGGCAGGCTTTGAACAGTCAAGCTTTATTCTATGCAAGCTCAAGATTATTTTTGCCCTCTTATACACACATTTTCTTGAGCATTTTTGTAACGGGGCAAGCAGCAACTTTGACGATATTTTGCACCAAATCTGTGCACTGCAACTTTGTTAAGTGAATGGATTTTGTTTTATGTTTGTGTCACAAGATTTGTTCAATCCCTGCAGCAGTGTTTCATTGCATTCATTTGTGGCTCTGTTCCATCTACATAAAATGTATCTGCCGACATAGACACACAATATCTTGAAAATGACTCAACATCAGAGTATAAAATATTTACATTGTCACAGTTTCTGTGAATGAGCCTGGTGACAGGACAAGCCTGATTAACAAGGGACACAAGGGTCACAATACTGCTGGAGATTCCTACCTTCTGCAGCCACTGTTTATTGTTGTCCAGGATGCCTTCCAGCTGCTGCAGCCGTTTTGAGGAGCAGTTGGATTTAACGGGTGAATCCCGCTGCGGTGAATTGGAGATGTGGTGGTCAGGGGATGGTTGGCAGTTCTCGATCTCGGGAAGGAGAAACATGTAGCTGCAGGGTCCATGCTGAATCCGATGCTGCCGTTTGACTGAGCTGTCTGTCCCATTATGGTTGGAGCTGTACACTGACACAGCCAGGAATGTACACACACAGCTCACGACTGACAAGCAGCTTGATAGCATTCTGATCATTTCCAACTGAACTTCCTCAGTGTCTGCACTTTCAAACTTTAGCCAAATTTTTTTCTTTCTCTGGTTCTTTGTCTACATTACACGGACTAATACAGCAAGCCTTCCGTTGCTCCTGATGGTGAAGCCTCTTCTCTCTTCAAGCTGGACTGAAGCCTGCGCATGAAATGAGATATTTGGAGTGAGCAGGTTATGTCAGTGGCCCTCTCCCTCTAGCTAAACTGATCACAAGAATGATTACCACATGCTTCGCCCTCTTCACCAGCTTCTGTCACAAGATCTGAGACCTTAAGAAAGCACTCCATTCTGATAATGAGGGATAGATGACACCATTGTCCAGTCCACACTATTTTCAGACAAGCACTAAATCATGTCTTCAATCCAATTCTGGGCAAACTTCCATCACCCTCAGAAGAACAAAAGTGAGTTCAGCTTACTTTCAGCGAATCGTATATACTTTGCACAGTCATAGAGGCACAAAGCTTTACAGCATGGGCCCTTTGGCTCTCCTTGTTCATCCTGACCAATTTGGGATGGACAAACTAGCCTCGTCCCATTAGCCTGCATTTGACCGATAGCCCTCTAAACCCTTCCAAACCATATATCTGTCCAAATGTCTTTTCAAAGTCATAACTGCACCCACTTCTCTAACTTCCTTTGGCAGCTGACTCCAGATACAACCACCACCTGACTGGAAATTTTGCTCCTGAGGGCCCTCTTAAATCTCTCCCCTCTCGCATTCAGCCTGTGCCCTCTTGTTTGAGAATCCTCCACCAAGGTGATAAAGACAATGACAGGGCTCTCACTTTACTTTTTTTCCCTGTTACCAACCGGGCAACCTAGGTAGCTTTTTAAGTTGCCAAATGACAGTTTAGGTGGTTATTTAAGACGGTTTGCATGACGCATGCGATAATGTGCTCGGACGAAGTGCGTAGTTACCAGTCGGAATTATGCTCAATGAAGCATCCACATTTTATTTCTGATTCAAATAAAGTCACAAACTAAACATATTCACCAATCAAGACATGATATATACCACAAAGACATGCAGCAAAATTATAATACAGTATCTCAACTCTTTTTACATATTGCAATTAATGCAATTTTTATTATTTCTTTCCACTTCTAAACAAAAATGTGGTTGGATTATTCAGCGTATGATCAACCTGTGTCAATAAATCCTGGACCATGGTAACATATATGCTTTACCATGCACACTACAGATTGATGCAAGCATGTTCTCTGTGAAGGACAGAAAATTACCGTAACATGGCCATAGCATGGATCGTTATTGCTATTGGTACAGAAACACTCTTGCTTCCCACATAATTTATCCATAATAAAATATACAGGTTGCAAGGAAATTTCTAAAGGCAATGATAATTGCTGTTAAAACCGACTATACCCATCTGACAGGTTAAACATTACACGAACTGACAAGAGATGGCCAAAGGACATAACTGCAGCAAATGTTCTTTTGGTAATATGTTTAAAGGTGTCAAAACGTCACCTTACCGGACATTCAGATTAGATGTACGTGTTGTTAACAGCATTGAAGAAACCCAGTTTAGACACATCAGATTTAAAAAAAAATATTGATAAATGCTGTTTCCATCATTCCCACTTCAGAATTAACATTAAAATTTCAACTGAAATATCTCCTGACCAACTGTGGTTTTAATGTTTCACGTGTTCACAATTTAATTAATCCATCTTTATGGACTAAAACAAATAATAACATTGGGAATTAAAACACATTTGATTGCATTCCGTTATCAAACATAGTCAATGTTCGCTCTGAAGACATTTCCAGCACAATAGGATCAGAGAGGGGGTGTGTGTGTGTGTGAATCAGTGCGGGGTGGATAGATGGCCTGGGGTGGGGGGGGGGGTTGATAATGAAATCGGTGCGGAATGGATGGATTGAGGCAGGTGAATTAGTACATGTTGGTTGGAGTAGTATGTAAAATTGTGAGGGGGTAGCATGGGGGATGTCAGTGGTGTTGAATGGGGGGGGATCAGTACACGATGAATGGGGGTTCAGTACAGAATGGGTGGGTCAGTACAGGATGAATGGGGGTAGACAAAAGTGCTGGAGAAACTCAGCGGGTGAGGCAGCATCTATGGAGCGAAGGAAATAGGCAACGTTTCAGGTCGAGACCCTTCTTCAGACTGTTCCCCCTATTCTTCTTGAATGTGGGGATCAGTACAGGATGGATGGGGGGGTGGGATCAGAGCAGGATGAATGGGGGAGATCAGTACAGGATGAATGGGGGGGTCAGTACAGTGTAGATCGGAGGGTCTGTGCAGGATGAATGGGTGATCACTACAGGATGAATGAGGGGATCAGTAAAAGATGAATGGGGGATCAGTAAAAGATGAATGGGGATCAGTACAGGATGAATGAGGGGATCAGTATAGGATGAACGAGGGGTTTAGTACAGGATGAATGAGGGGATCAGTAAAAGATGAATGGGGGATCAGTAAAAGATGAATGGGGATCAGTACAGGATGAATGAGGGGATCAGTATAGGATGAACGAGGGGTTTAGTACAGGATGAATTGTGACATCAGTATAGGATGAATGGGGGCATCAGTACAGGATGAATGAGGGCATCAGTACAGGATGAATGGGGGCATCAGTACAGGATGAATGAGGGGATCAGTATAGGATGAATGGGAGCATCAGTACAGGATGAATGAGGGGATCAGTATAGGATGAATGAGGGGATCAGTATAGGATGAATGAGGGGATCAGTACAGGATGAATGGGGGCATCAGTACAGGATGAATGAGGGGATCAGTATAGGACGAATGGGGGCATCAGTACAGGATGAATGGGAGCATCAGTACAGGATGAATGAGGGGATCAGTATAGGATGAATGAGGGGATCAGTACAGAATGAATGAGGGGATCAGTACAACATGAATGGAGGAGAAGTGCAGGATGAATGGGAAGGGGGTGAGCACTGGATGTATTGGGGGACCAGTGTAGGATGGATGGGGAGTGGCAGGAGAATCAATGCGAGGTGGATAGGGTGATCAGCGCAGGATGAATTGATTGGGGGGGGAGGGGGGGGATTGATGGGGAGGAGAGCACAGGGGATGTCAGTGAGGACTGAATAGAGGCGGGAATGGGGATCAGTGCGGGATGGAGAGGAGGGATCTCAGGATAAGGGGGGCGTACAAGAGAGAGAGAGAGAGAGAGAGCGAGAGGGGAGGGGCGAGGTGGGGAGGAAGGAAGTTCAGCACTCCTCGGACAACATCGGCCCGCTGCCTTGGTCGTCCCTGTCCACCGCCAAATGCCGCCGTCAAAGGAATCGCCTCGCCACCGCCTCCGCCAGCCAACGGCAAGATAATAATGATGGATGGGATTTATATAGCGCCTTTCTAATACTCAAGGCGCTTTACATCGCATTATTCATTCACTCCTCAGTCACACTCGGTGGTGGTAAGCTACTTCTGTAGCCACAGCTGCCCTGGGGCAGACTGACGGAAGCGTGGCTGCCATTCTGCGCCTACGGCCCCTCCGACCACCACCAATCACTCACACACATTCACACACAGGCAAAGGTGGGTGAAGTGTCTTGCCCAAGGACACAACGACAGTATGCACTCCAAGCGGGATTCGAACCGGCTACCTACCGGTTGCCAGCCGAACACTTAGCCCATTGTGCCATCTGTCGTCCTTGATGCGGGGCTGAGCGGTGCAGCTGCTTCAGATGGCGGAAGGAGGCATCCCTCTCCCTCCCTCCCGGCCTTGGCGTGCAAGAGGGTTTGTTTGGAAAGCGGTTATCGCCTTTAGCGTATTTGCAAGCAGAGGCCGCTATCATGGCGGGCGGGGTGCGGGAGGAGGAGGAGGTGGAGCCACTCTCGTGGCCGCTGCTGTGCGGTGCCCGTCATTCGCTCTGACCCTTCGTCACCCCGCACCTAGTATCTTTGCTCCACACAGCCGCCGCCGACACGAAACTTCACGTTCCTTTTCTCCAGATGCTGCCTGACCGCATGAGTTACTCCAATTTTTTGTGTCTATCTTCGGTATAAACCAGTATCTGCAGTGCCAAAATGAATCGGTTTTTAGGTTGTCCAGCGGCACTTTGGGTGGTCATTGGCACCCGGGCAACCGCTAATTTCGAGCCCTGCAATGAGCATTGACTTTATCTGTGCCCTTCATGACCTTGTTGCTTTCAATATTGTCACCACTCAGCCACTTGTGCTCCAAAGTAAAATGGCCCAGCCATGCTGACTATCTCTAATCAGTCTGTATCTATCCCAATACTTGTCCATAAGAATCCCTTCCAACCATCTATCCACCACTGATGCCAGACTTGCCAGCCTGTAGGTACCTGTCCTGCCTTGCTGCTCTTCTTAAATAATGGTACAACATTTTTAGGGTGACACGGTGGCACAGCAGTAGAGCTGCTGCCTCACAGCGCCAGAAACCTGGGTCCGGGTGCTGTCTGTGCAGAGTTTGCACGTTCTCCCTGTGACCACATAGGTTTTTTCCAGATTTAGGTTAGTTTAGTTTGGAGACACAGTACGGAAACAAGCCCTTTGGCCCACCGAGCCCGCACCCACCAGCGATCCCCGCACATTAACACTATCCTACACACACTAGGGACAATGTTTACATTGATACCCAGCCAATTAAACTAGAAACCTGTATGTCTTTGGTGTGTGGGAGGAAATCAAAGGTCTCGGAGAAAACCCACGCCGTCGCGGGGAGAACGTACAAACTCCGTAAAGAACAGTACCCGTAGTTGGGATCAATTAATCAACTGCCTGAACTTGAAAGAAAGGGAGGAAACCATTCATGCTTACTAGATCTAGCCTCTACATGGTTGCAGACCCACCAATGTGATTGACTCTTCAAGTCTCTGAAATGATTGAGCAAGTCATTCCAATGCATCATAACTGTTAAGGAGAAGGTTGAGGAATCATGGATTAGCAACCTAGGCTTGGAATCCATGGTACCCATCAGCCCTTCCAGCTTAGACAAAGCTTCACACACACCTCCTGCTATCTTGTCCATTGGTGCTCCTAATTTGGCCTCCTTTACATCAACGAGATCAAGCGTAGACTAGGTGACCGTTTTGTCAACCACTTGCACCCTGTCTGCCAAGGCCTGTTGGATCTCCCAGTTACCAACCACTTGAACTTCCCTTCCCATTCCCACACTGACATTTCTGTCCTTGGCCTCCTCCATTGTCAGACTGAGGTCACATGAAAACTGAAAGAACGGCCACCTCTAATTCTGATTGAATAGCTCACAACCCAATGGTATGAATATTCAATATTCTACCCCAACCCCCTGCAGTTTCCCATGCCCCTCACCTGCACCCATCTTTCCCACCATCTCCCACAACCCCAGTCACTGTTCCTTCCACACCCTCCAACTACGTCCTCTTCCATCCTGTTCCATATTTCCTTTTATTCCCTCGTTCCCCTATTCCCATCCATATCCCTCCATTTGGCTTTACATTTCATTCCTCTTCTTTCCTATCTGACACCCAGAGTTTACCTAAAATTGGAGAATTCAATTTGGCCACATGCAAACTGGAAGAACAGCATCTCATATTCTGCTTGGGTAGCTTACAATCCAACAATATGAAGTCTGAAGTCTCCAATTTTAGCTAATCTCTCACATGGCCTACCACCCCAAAAAGTATTGGTGACGTTAAGCTTCAGGTCCTAGCCCAGAGATGCCTGACCCACAGAGTTACTCCAGCATCTTGTGTCTATCTTGGGTATAAACCAGCATCTGCAGTTCTTTTGTATTACCACAATTCTTCAAACTTGTCTCACACCTTCCCTTCATATCTTTGGCCTTTGTTCCACCCAACTGCTGTGTCAATCTATTACCTGCACTCTCTTGTCCTACCTCTCACCCTTCCCCCCTCTCTTCTCCACAACCTCAATCAGTCTGAAGAAAGGTCTCGACATGAAACATCATCTATCCATGTTATCCGGGAATGCTGCTGACCCGCTGAGTTACTCTAGCACTAAGTGGCTATCTCAACTTGCATCCCATACGATCTAATTGTAATTGTAATTGTTATTGTAATTAATTTATTAGCCAAGTATGTAAAAACATACAAGGAATTTGATTTGCTACAGTCATACCAAAAAAACAGTAAGACACACAACTACATAAAAATTAACATAAACATCCACCACAGTGAACTGTGATGGAAGGCAATAATGTATTATCTTCTTTCTACCTTTTCTCCTGCGGACGGTGCAGTCGAACCATCTGCAGCCAGCGATCGAAGCTCCCGCGTAGGGGCGATCGGAGCTCTCGTGATCGGGGCAGTTGAATCTCCTGCGGTTGGAGCTCCCGAAGTCGGTCCCTGACAAAGGGACCGCGAGCTCCACGATGTTAATTCAGCAGGCTCCTGCGGTTGGAGCTTCCAAAGTCAATCTACACCCAGGAAGAGGCCGCCAACCCCGCGATGTTATGGTACCTCGCAGACAGAGATACGATACAGAAAAAGTTGCATCTCCATCGAGGAATGAGATTAAAAATAAGTTGCCCCGCCCCCTCCCTCTCTCCCACATAATACAAAACTAAAGATACACTAAAACATACATTTAACAGACTAAAAACAACAAAAGAAGCAAAAGGACGAGACAGATTGTTGGCGAGGCTTCCATCGTATGTCGCCACCCATCTAATCCGCCAGAGCAGCCTACCCTGAGGAACCTTATCATATACCTTGATGAAATCCATACAGCCAATGTCTCCAGCTCTGCCCTCATCAACCTTTTCGGTAATATTGTCAAAATGTCAATCAGAATCATGAGATACAATCACCCACCTACAAAACCATGCTGACCATCCTTAACCACCCCTTGTCCATCTAACTACATGTATATCTTATGCCTCAGAATACTCTCGAGTAGCTTTCTGACCACAGGTGATAGACTCAATGGCCTGTAGTTCCCAGAATTTTACTTGCAGCCCTCAAAATTGATGCATAACATTTGCCATCATCCAGTCTTCCGGCACCTCACCTGAATGTAACGCTCAGGGACGTGCGGTCAGGGGAGGCAGAGCCTCACCTGTCATACTCCCAATGAAAATAGCTGTTAAGAAAAGTAAAGGAAAATAATAATAAAACAGATTTTTCCACTGATCTGTTATAAATGTCATTTCGATATGAATCTAATCATTTTTTATAGTCAAAATCTCCAAATGTGCGTAGCTCCGCTGCAAATACAGGGAGAGATGAGAGGTGAGGCAGCAACGAGCTGAGCCTCCCCTCTGATTGCCCAACCCCTCAGAAACTGTATGGAGCACGGGCAATAAGTGTGTGCCTGTTACTATCTCTCTGTATGTCACCAATGTAATGTGTGTAAACCCCTTCATTACATGTCCTCACCTTCCATAGTCCAGGTAAATTATTTCACATATAAATATATTAAATTTAGGCTTGCTGGTCTCTTCATAAAACTGCAATGAAAAAGCACCAGGGGAGGCAGCTATCACGTCTGCCTCACTGAGGGGGCATGTCTTGAGCCCAGTGGAGGGAGAGCGAGTGTCAATTACGTAGGCTCATGTAATTGATGCTGCCTCGCTCTCCCTCCACGTTAGCTAGCTTCAGCAGCTGCGGCGCAGCACTGGGTTCCACCGCGGGTGACGCTGACTGGTAGGTTGATTCGTTGATTTGTAGCGGCCAATTCGGAGGCTCTGGGCCGCTGAGAGCTCCCAATTGGGCCCCACGCTGGAGTAATCTACTCTCGGCTCGGGACCCCGGCATCCACTCCCGTCGCCGGCCCTCTCCCTCCCTTCTCTCCCTCCGTTCTCTTCTTCCCTTCCCTCCTTCCCCTTCTTCCCTCCCTCCCTCCTCTCCTTCCCTCCCACCTTACACTCTCTTTTCCCGTCGCTCCTAGTCTACCTCTTTCTCTCCTTCCCCCCTCCCTTCTTTCTCTACTTCCCTCCCTCCCTTCTCTCCTGCCTCCCTTCTCTCCTTTCCTCCCAGACACATCACGCACAGACAACTAACACACACACATCACACACAGACAACTAACACACACACACAACTAAGTTAAGATGAGGAAGAAGCCAGTGCCTCCCCAGCCACTGACCTCACCGCATGTCACAGGTAACGCTGACTCATAAATCTCAGCCAGGTCACCTGGAATTTCTTCCCTGGCTTCCCACAGTGTCCTTGGATATATCTGGTCAGAACCAGGAGATTTGTCTACTTTTCTGTCTCTGGTTACCCTTGTTCCTTTAATGTACCAAATATCTTTGAATTATCATTAATAGTATCTGCCAGGTCTATCTCCTGCTCCTGTTTTGTCCCTTTGTCCTCATGATTTCCCTCTTTAGCGTGCTCCTCAGTTCCCAAATCTCCTCCATGGATGCACTTGATCCCAGCTGCCTATACCTGTCCCATGCGTCCTTCTTATTCTTGACCTGAGCCTCAATTTCTCTCGTTGTCCAAAGTTTCCTTGCACCCACTTGCCTTGCCCTTCTATCCAACAGGAACATGCAGATTCTGGACTCTTGTCAGCACACGTTTAAAAGCACCCTACGCTTTTCCTCCAAACAACTATATTCCAATAAACCGAGTGAGTTCCTGTCTCATACCATGCCACGCTACAATTTAGAATTTTAACTCGCGAGCTTGCCCTGTCTTTATCCATTACTCTCTTAAACCCAATTAAACAGTGGTTGGCTGAAGACTCATTCACAAACACTTCATCCTCTTGCCCCTTCCATTTTCCAATGACTAGATCAAGCATTGCCCACTCCCGTGTGGGGCCCTCTACATATTGCCTGAGGTAACTTTCCCGAACACATTTGACAAATTCCACCCCGTCTAAACGTTTTGCGCTGTTTTGCCCAGTCAATATTGGGAAAGTTTAAATGCCCTACTACGACAACCTTGTTAATCCTGCAGCTGCCTGCAATCTCATGGCATATTTGCTGTTCTAATTCCAGTTCACTGTTTGGGGGTCTGTAGCATATGCCCAACAAGGTGATCATCCTTTTATATTTCTCAGTTCCACCCACATTGCCTAACTAGATGAACCATCAGTGATGTCATTGTGGACTACTGCCGTGAAATCCTCCTGTAGTGTAAAGGGCCTGTCCCACCAGCATGCGATTGCATGCGTCTAGCGCGACCAAACGTGGTGGCTTCAGGCGTACGGCCTCGCGGGGCCGGTCCCACTTCCAACCGCGGAGCCATCTGGAGTTGTGTGGGGCTGGTCCTGACATCATAGTCACCAATCAGCTGGGCAGGAGGCGGGCCGACTGATCACGCAACGGCACGCCGGGCGGTGAAGTTATCGCGCAACACCACGCGCTAGGCGTACGCCATCAAGATGCTGCGTACGACGTTGAGACGCTGTGTACGCCCGGTCTCAATGTGGCTGCGGGCCGACAGGCCGTTGCCGTGCCGAATGTTTGGACTGTGTCAGTTTTTCAGAACCCCGCACAACTCCATACGGCTCCGGCGATCGAAGTGGTCGTACGGTTCAAGCGACCACGTTAGGTCGCGCTCGCCGCATGCAGTCGCATGCTGGTGGGACCGGCCCTTTAAGGCAAGTGTAAGGAATAAAGCAATTACCCCTGTGTCCTCTAGTGAAAAAGGCTTTTGTCAATCTAGCCTTTATCATTCAGGGAATTGAGTGTAAATGTTGGGACATTATGATATAGTTGTACAAGATGATAGTAGTCTACACATGTAGTATTGTCTTCACATTTTTCTCATCCTACTATAGGAAGGACACCATTAAGCTGGAAAGATTACAGAGAAGATTTGTGATGATATTGCCAGGACTTGAGGGCCTGAGCTCTAGAGAGGGTTTGGTGGGCTAGGAAGTTTTATTCTTCAGAGTGTAGGAAACTGAGGGGCGATCTTATAGAGATGTATAACACCATGAGGGGAATAGAAAGGATAAATGTACAGATTTATTTCCCACGACAGGGGAACCAACATTAAGGTGTAAGGGGACTGATTTAATAGGAATCTGATTGGCAAATATTTCACACAAAAGTAGTGGGCATATGGAATGAGCTGCCTGGGGAAATTGTTAAGGTAGGTACTATAACATTTAAAGACATGTTGATAGGTACTGTACAGGGAGGATAGGAAAAGATTACAGGGATATGGACCAGGTATGGGCAAGTGGAACTGGGTTGGTAGGAGAAACTTGGTGAGCATGGACTAGTTGGACCAAAGGGCTGTTTTCGTGCTCTAGGACTAATACTATGAGTCTGCAGGTTGTGAGTGGGCAAAGACCTGACAAATGGAAGATATATAAACCTGCCCATTTGGGGCAGGAAGAATATAAAAGGAATTGTCTTCTGGAAATGATGAGAAATAGTAGAAAGGCATAGTAGATATGCAGCGAAGAGTATGTGCAGGTAGATAAGTGATGGTCTTGGCATTATGTGCAGCATAGACATTGTGGGCCAAATGGCTTGTTCTTTTGCTGTACTGCTCTATGTATTGAAGTCATTTCTGCAGATTACTCAACTAACACCGGGAACAGACAAGTTGTCTTTTGATAAAGGTTGAACAAGCAAGGTTGTATTTGCTGAAGTTTAGAAGATGAGACTCGATTAAACTGTGTTTTGTTCAGAGATACAGCATGGAAACTAGCCCTTTGGTCCATCCAGTCCAACGATCACCCATTAAAACTAGTTCTATGTTAGAAACAAAGAAAATATGTGCAGGAGTAGGCCATTGGGCCCTTTGAGCCAGCACCGCCATTCAATATGATCATGTCTGATCATCCAAAATCAGAACCCCGTTCCTCCTTTCTCCCCATATCCCTTGATTCTGTTATCCTACTTTCTCATCCATGTCCTACATACCAGGGACAATTTACAACAGCCAATTTACCTACAAACCTGCTCATCCTTGGGATGTGAAAGGAAACCAAGACCCTCAGGAAACCCATGCGGTCACAGAGAGAACGAGCAAACTCCACAAAGGCACCCGAGGTCAGGATCAAACCCGGGTCTCTGGTGCTGTAAGGCAGCAGCACTATCAGTTTGGTCACTGCTACCGTTGGATATGAAGGGCCATATTCCCTTGTGGGAGAATCTGGAACCAGTGGTCTACTTTTTCTTCGTTCAATGGTCATGAATCTTTGAAATTCTCTTCCTCAAAAGACGGTGGAAACATAGGTTTTGAATATTTTTTATTGTGGATAGATTCTGATTAGCAAGGTGCTGAAAGGTTGTCATGAGAAGCCTGGAATACAGAGGTATAGTTAGAATCAGGCGGCACAGTGGCGCAGGGGTAGAGTTACTACCTTACAGAGCCAGAGACCAGGGTTCAATCCTGACTACGACTGCTGTATGTACGGTGTTTGTACCTTCTCCCTGTGACCTACGAGGGTTTTCTCCAGAAGCTCCTGTTTCCTCTCACACTCCAAAGTCGTACAGGTTTGTAGGCAAATTGGCTTCGGCAAAATTGTAAATTGTCCCTAGTGTGTGTAGGATTGTGTTAGTATCTGGGAATCGTTAGTCAGCCTGAACTCCGTGGGCCGAAGGGCCTGTTTCCGTGCTGTATCTCTAAACTAAACTGAACTAAACTAAACTAAACTAGCATCAGATCAGCCATGGTGTTATTAAATAGTAGAACAGTTCAAAGAGCTAAGTAATCTAGTCCTGCTCCGAATTCGTACTTTAGTCTACACGACTCAATACAGGGCTGCTAACATTGGGTGAGAGTTGGGAGTGAGAAATTGCGAGAGACCATGCCCGAGGGAGCTTAGCGAATAGCGACCGGGGGGGGGGAGTGGGAGGAGGGTGTCCCCCTCCCATTGGAATTGTGCAATACGGTGCATACTGCAGCGAGTCTTTTAACTTACACTTGAATACAATATATATGCTTTAAATTGTATTGGAGCGTTTTTGAAAGGGGGGAGGCTGTGCGATCACTGATCACTGGCCTTGGGGGAACCCGGTGAGGGAGTGGAGCAACCAAGTGGGGAGAGGGTGTGGAAGAAGGGGGTCCCCCCTCCAAGGGTAGGAACTTTTTGAAATTTGATGTATTAAAATCATGTTTTAGTGCACTGTAGAAGTATGATTTCAATGTTTTTTGTATGAAGTATATTTAAGAGGTAACTTTTTAAGGGGTATCTTTATCCACACAAAGGGTGATGGGTGTATGGAACAAGTTGCCAGAGGAGGTAGTTGAGGCAGGGACCATCCCAACATTTAAGAAAAAGTTAGACTGATACATGGTTAGGACAGGCTTGGAGGGATATGGACCAAAAGCAGGTAGCATAGCTGGGACATGTTGGTGGTTGTGGGCAAGTTGCGCCGAAGGGCCTGTTTTCACACTGTATCAGTCTATGACTATATTATACCTCCACCATGCATGAATGCTTCAAAATCAAGTGATCGAGTTTTATTGCCATATACTCAAGCATAGAAACATGGAAAATAGGTGCAGGAATAGGCCATCGGCCCTTCGAGCCAGCACTGCCATTCAATATGATCATGGCTATTCATCTAAAATCAGTACCTCTTTCCTGTTTTTTCCCCATATCCCTTGATGTCGTTAGCCCCAAGAACTAAACGTAACTCTCTCTTGAAAACATCCAGTGAATTGGCCTGCACTGCCTTCTGTGGCAGAGAATTCCACAGATTCACAACTCTCTGTGTGAAGAAAGTTTGTCTTCATCTCAGTCCTAACTGGCCCCCCCTTTATTCTTAAACTGTGACCCATGGTTCTGAACGCCCCCAACATCGGGAACATTTTTCCTGCAGTTACAGTAAGTGAAAATCTAGCAGGCAAGCAGGATGCTTTCACCAACCACCCCCATTTGAAGTCCACTATCTTCCACCGTTTCTACCCAGTGCTTGGTACTTACTTCCAGCAGCCACTGGTTGTCCTCCAGGATGCACTCTCTCTCCTCTCAACCCCCCTCTCTCTCTCCCCTCCATCTCTCTTTCCCCTCTCTCTCTCTCTCCCTCTCCTCGCACCTCTCTCTCTCCCCTGTCTCCCCCTCTCACTCTCTCCCCTTCCCTCTCTCTTCTCTCTCCCCCCTCTCTCTCCTCTCTTCCCCCTCTCTCCGTCCCACCTCACTCTCCCCCGCTCTCTCGTCCCCTCTCCCCTCTCTTTCCCCTAACTCTCTCTCCCCTTTCCCCTAACTCTCTCTCCCCTCTCTAGCCCCCCATCTCTTTCTTGTCTCTCTCCCCTCTTCTCTCCCTCCCCCTCTCTCTCTCTCTCCACGTCGCTTCCCTCTCTCTCTCTCTCCCTCCCTTTCTATCTCCCCCTCTCCTCCTCTCTTTCTCCCTCCCTCTCTATCTCCCCCTCTCCCTCTCCCTCTCCACACACTCTCCCCTCTCTCTGTCTCTCCTCTCACCTCTCTCTCTCCCTCTCTCCCCCATATCTCCCTCCCACCTCACTTCCCCTTGCTCTCTCCCCTCTCTCTTTCTCCTCTGTCTATCTCCTCTTTCTCTTTGCCCCCCATCTCTCTTTCCCCGTTTCTCTCTTTCCCCCTCTCTCCCTTTTCCCCCTCTCTCTTTTACCACCCCTCTCTCTCCCATTCTCTCTGACCCTCCCCTCCCTCTCCACCCCCTCTCTCTCTTCCCTCTTTCTTCACTCTCACCCCTCTCCCACCTCACTCTCCCCCCTCTCTCCCCTACCTCTTTTTCCCTCCCTCTTCTCTCTCTCCATTCACTCCCCCTGTCTCTCCCCTCTCTCACCCCCCTCTCTCTCCCCCCCGTCTCCCTGTCTCCTTCCCCTCTCTCTCTCTCTCCACCTCCCTTTGAGAGTCTGTCCCTTCGGCACAGAGACTCTCGCGGCAGCGGCGCTTCCGACGCCTACGACGGCCCGGGACACTCGCACTGTCCGGAGAAGCTGCAGCGAGCGACTCGCTAGCCGCGTAAATACTCGTCAGCCCCACAAACTCACCAGCCCTGGCTCCCCGCATCTGTATCCGCCCGCTGCTTCCATCCCTCCCTCAGCCCCGGCTCTCCAACACCCGCGGACCATGCAGTTTATCCGAGTTTTGACATTTTTGCTGATCACAGAATTTCTCACCAGATCACACCACAATCTCTCTGATATTTCTCATTTCTAACCTGTATGGTTACTTCAACACAAGTACCTCATCACGCAAGCTGAACTTTTGCAGCATGTGCAGTGATCTTTGGTGTTTCCAATGCCATGTCTCCACCTTTGCTTCCAGAGTGGCCTGAACCAGACTCAGGCAAATCCTGAGTCTCCTGTGCATTGAATTGTTGTTCAGGAAAATCACTGACCACTGCCTGGAGGATGAATATCGGCCTTGGAATTCTGTTTAGATGCTTGATATTCAAGATGTAGCTGTATTCTCAAGGTCAACGTTGTGCAAATTGTGCACATTGGCCCAAAAATCATCGACAAAAGGTTGCCGTTCATGAGTAACAAGAACGTAAATTGGGGAAACAGAGTCTTTGACCTAATGCAACCTGTTCCCATTTATCCTTTACAAAGTTGAACTTATTGTAATGTCTTGTTCAAGCTTAATTGAATGTATCTTTATATTTTTAAGAAGCTCACTCAGAAGTTGTTGCAATACAATCAAGATTCTTTATGAGTAAGGGTGTCAAAAGTTACAGGGAGAAGGTAGGAGAATGGAGTTGTGTGGAACAATAGTTCAACCATGATTGAATGGCGGAGTTGCCTCGATGGGTCAAATGGCCTTATTCTGCTCCTGTGACTTATGAACATAAATATTTCCACCATGTGTAGACGTATATACAATTATGAGAGGCATAGATTGGATAGATAGTCAGAGTCTTTTTCCCAGAGTGGAAATGTCCAACACTAGAGAGCGTAGCTATAAGGTGGGAGGGTGAAACTATATTGGACGTTTTTACACAGTATGGTGGAGGCCTGGAACGCATTGCCAGAGGTTGCGATTGAGGCAGATACGATAGTGGCATTTTAGATAGGCACATGGAAGTGCATGAATAGAGAGATATGGATCATCTACAGGCAAATGATATCAGTTTAACTTGGCATCGTGTTTGGCACAAACATCGTGGGTCAAAGTGCCCGTTCCTGTAGTTTTATGGTCCATGTTCTTCCAGTCCACCTTTACGTCATTAATCTTTAAGAAAGAACTGCAGATGCTGGAGAAATCGAAGGTAGACAAAAATAGGGGGCCAGGTGTAATGCTGAACTCAGGGTCAGGAATGAGAGAAGCACTTGGCCCATGTTGCCCATGTTGACCAACCTGGGTCTCACTGCACACCTGGTACTACTCCTGACCCTGACTCCAGTTGCATACCTTTTCTCATTCCTGACCCCGAGTCCAGCCTTACACCTGGCCCCCTATTCTACCCTGATCATAGCTGCTTACCTGCTTAGGTTCCCAGTGCTGATCACTCCCATTGTCCCAGCTTTGACTGCTCACGTAGTACTATTCCAGACCTTGACTCTGGATGCATACCTGACCTTGCTCCTAGCCCCTCTGCACTGACAATATATCTGGCCCACCCATAAAGCCCCATATCTGACCCCCTGGACTTAACCTGTTACGTTCAAGTCCACAGATGCTTATCTAATGCGGTAATCTTTTATAGGGCACTTCACGGACCAAATGTTGTATAACAAAATTAGCTGTATCCATTGGATTCCTTGTTATCCAACATGCTAGTTACTTTGTCAAAGAAGTAATCAATTGGTTGAACACAATTTCTCATCCATAAAATTATACTCACTCAGCTGTATAAGTATTCTGTTACCATTTCCTTCATTTTCCTAACAAATTGTCCTGAAGTCATTTTCACCCCCAATATTTTCACTAATTTTCTGTCTTCCTCTCAGTTGGGACTTTTCCGATAACTATATATTTAAGCAATTGGGAGAGTCCAATAACTATATATTTAAGCAATTGGGAAAGTCCAATAACTATATATTTAAGCAATAATATTCTATTTAATGTGATCTTGAGAGTACTCCATATTTTATGTGGTATTCAAAACACAGCAATGATAAAAAAGATCTTTGTTTTGATTGCACCTACCAACACGCATACATTATTTATGCAGTTAATATGTACCGAGGGCAAATTTTTGTTCCAATGCTTTTCATTGAAGTGATTGAAATCCAAGTGAAGTTTAAATGGCATCAGAAAAATAAAACCTCCGGAATGAGTTTTAATCTACAATTGGAGAGGGAGAAGAGTAGATCAGAGGTATCAGTGTTGCAGTTGAATAAAGGGGACTATGGGGCCATGAGGGAGGAGCTGGCCAAAGTTGACTGGAAAGATACACGAGCAGGGACGAGCAGTGGAACAAAAATGGCAGGTGTTTCTAGGAATATTACAGAAGGTGCAGGATCAGTTCATTCCTAGGAGGAAGAAAGATTCCAAGGGGTGAAAGGGACGACCATGGCTGACAAGGGATGTCAGGGACAGTATAAAAATTAAAGCGAAGAAGTACAACGTAGCAAAGATGTGCGGGAAGCAAGAGGATTGGGTCATATTTAAAGAACAACAGAAGATAACTAAAAAGACAATACGGAGAGAAAAGATGAGGTACGAAGGTAAGCTAGCCAAGAATATAAAGCAGGATAGTAAAAGCTTCTTTAGGTATGTGAAGAGGAAAATATTAATTAAGACCAGAGTTGGACCCTTGAAGACCGAAAAAGGTGAATTTATTATGGGGAACAAGGAAATGGCAGATGAGTTGAACAGGTACTTTGGATCTGTCTTCACTAAGGAGGATACAAACAACTTCTCGCTACAGTAGTGGCCAGAGGATCTGGGGTGATGGAGGAACTGAAGGAAATCCACATTAGGCAGGAAATGGTGTTGGATAGACTGATGGGACTGAAGGCTAATAAATCCCCAGGGCCTGATGGTCTGCATCCCAGGGTACTTAAGGAAGTGGCTCTAGAAATCGTGGATGCATTGGTGATAATTTTCCAATGTTCTATAGACTCAGGATCAGTTCCTGTGGATTGGAGGGTAGCTAATGTTATCCCACTTTTTAAGAAAGACGGGAGAGAGAAAACGGGGAATTATAGATCAGTTAGCCTGACATCGGTGGTGGGGAAGATGCTAGAGTCAATTATAAAAGATGAGATAGCCGAACATTTGGATAGCAGTAACAGGATCGGTCCGAGTCAGCATGGATTTACGAAGGGGAAATCATGCTTGACTAATCTTCTGGAATTTTTTGAAGATGTAACTAGGAAAATTGACAAGGGAAAGCCAGTGGACGTAGTGTACCTGGACTTTCAGAAAGCATTTGATAAGATCCCAGATAATAGATTAGTGGGCAAAATTAGGGCACATGGTATTGGGGGTAGAGTGCTGACATGGATAGAGAAGTGGTTGGCAGACAGGAAACAAAGAGTAGGGATTAACGGGTCCCTTTCAGAATGGCAGGCAGTGACTAGTGGGGTACCGCAAGGCTCAGTGCTGGGACCGCAGCTATTTACAATATACACCAATGATTTGGATGAAGGGATTCAAAGTAACATTAGCAAATTTGCAGATGACACAAAGCTGGATGGCAGTGTCAACTGTGAGGAGGATGCTATGAGAATGCAGGGCGACCAGGCTGATTCCTGGGATGTCAGCACTTTCATATGAAGAAAGACTGGATAGACTCGGCTTGTACTCGCTGGAATTTAGAAGATTGAGGGGGGTTCTTATAGAAACTTACAAAATTCTTAAGGGGTTGGACAGGCTAGATACAGGAAGATTGTTCCCGATGTTGGGGAAGTCCAGAACAAGGGGTCACAGTTTAAGGATAAGAGGGAAATCTTTTAGGACCGAGATGAGGAAAACATTTTTCACACAGAGAGTGGTGAATCTCTGGAATTCTCTGCCACAGGTAGTTGAGGCCAGTCCATTGGCTGTATTTAAGAGGCAGTTAGATGTGGCCCTTGTGGCTAAAGGGATCAGGGGGTATGGAGAGAAGGCAGGTACAGGATACTGAGTTGGATGATCAGCCATAATCTTATTGAATGGCGGTGCAGGCTCGAAGGGCCGAATGGCCTACTCCTGCACCTATTTTCTATGTTTCTATGACTTGGACAGGTTGGGGGAGTGGGCAGATGCATGGCAGATTAAGTTTAATGCAGATAAATGTGAGGTTGCCCACTTTGGTAGCAAAAACAGGAAGGCAGATTACTATCTAAATGGTGTCAAATTGGGAAATGGGGAAGTACAACGTGATCTGGGGGTCCTTGTACATCAGTCTATGAAAGTAAGCTTGCAGGTACAGCAGGCAATGAAGAAAGCGAATGGCATGTTGTCCTTTATAACACGAGGAATCGAATATAGGAGCAAAGAGGTCTTTCTGCAGTTGTACAGAGCCCTAGTGAGACCACCCCTGGTGTCATGTGTGCAGTTATGGTCCCCTAATTTGTGGAAGGACATTCTTGCTATTGAGGGAGTGCAGCGTGGGTTTACAAGGTTAAATCCTGTGATGGCTGGACTGTCATATGCTGAGAGAATGGTGAGCTGGGCTTGTACACTTTGGAGTTTAGAAGGATGAGAGGATACCTCATTGAAACATATAAGATTGTTAAGGGTTTGGGCACACTAGAGGCAGGAAACATGTTCCTGATGTTGTGGGAGTCCAGAACCAGGGGCCACAGTTTAAGAATAAGGATTTAGAACGGAGACGAAGAAACACTCACAGAGAGTGGTGAGTCTGTGGAATTCTCTGCCTCAGAGGGCGGTGGAGGCAGGTTCTCTGGATGCTTTCAAGAGAGAGCTAGATAGGGCTCTTAAAAATAGCGGAGTCACGGGATATGGGGAGAAGGCAGGAACGGTGTACTGATTGGGGATGATCAGCCATGATCACATTGAATGGCGGTGCTGGCTCGAAGGGCCGAATGGCCTACTCCTGCACCTATTGTCTATCGTCTATTGTCTATTATTCTTAAACTGTGACCCCTGGTTCTGAACTCCCCAACATCGGGAACATTTTTCTTGCAGTTACAGTAAGGGAAAATCTAGCTGGCAAGCAGGATGCTTTCTCCAACCATCCCTATTTGAAGTCCACTATCTTCCACCGCTTCTACACAGTGCTTGGTACCTACTTCCAGCAGCCACTGGTTGTCCTCCAGGATGCTCCGAGCCGCAGCCTGATCCATGCCGGTTACCAGGGCGAATTCGGCACAGAGACACTCACGGCTGCAGCTCAATGCTTCCAACGCCCAGCAACTCTTGCACTGAGGCAGCAACATGGCCGGAGCTGCAGCGAGCGACTCGCCAGCCCGGCAAACACTCGCCAGCCCGGTAAACACTCGCCAGCCCCGGCTCACCGTCCGCATCTGCCCCCGCCGCTGCTTCTGCTTCCATCCCTCCCTCCGCCCAGGCTCTCCAACACCCGCTGCCCATGCAGTTGATATTATAACCATATAACCATATAACAATTACAGCACGGAAACAGGCCATCTCGGCCCTACAAGTCCCTGCCGAACAACTTTTTTCCCTTAGTCCCATCTGCTTGCACTCACACCATAACCCTCCATTCCCTTCTCATCCATATGCCTATCCAATTTATTTTTAAATGACACCAATGAACCTGCCGCCACCACTTCCACTGGAAGCTCATTCCACACCGCTACCACTCTCTAAGTATAGAAGTTCCCCCTCATGTTACCCCTAAACTTCTGTCCCTTAATATTAGTTTTGAAATTCTCGTTGATCACAGAATTTCTCACGACAGAGTGTGAGAAATTCTGTGATCAGCGTGAGAGCGTGAGAATTGGGCGAAATGCGCGAGTCTCACGCTCAATGCGTGAGAGTTGGCAGCTCTGCTTTGTGCACAGATCAGGAACCAGTTGAACCAGTTTGATAGACAGAGTTGACGTGGATAAGCTTTTCCCACTGAGAGTAGGGAAGATTCAAACAAGAGGACATGACTTGAGAATTAAGGGACAGAAGTTTAGGGGTAACATGAGGGGGCACTTCTTTACTCAGAGAGTGGTAGCTGTGTGGAATGAGCTTCCAGTGAAAGTGGTGGAGGCAGGTTCGATTTTATCATTTAAAAATAAATTGGATAGTTATATGGACGGGAAAGGAATGGAGGGTTATGGTCTGAGCGCAGGTAGATGGGACTAGGGGAGAATACGTGTTCGGCACGGACTAGAAGGGCCGAGATGGCCTGTTTCCGTGCTGTAATTGTTATATGGTTATATGGTTAACATCTTCATCAGTTCTGGAAGCCCCTTCATGTCACTTACATGGCAATTTAACCTGCAAGTTAATAGGTTAAAACATGTAAATTATATAATTCCTTTCAACGTTGGCTGTCTGCTAAGCAGCACATGCACCTCTGCTGTAATACTCAGTTCCGGAAGGCACAAACTCTATGTTGGCAAAGATCTTTCAAAACAACGATATAATCACAAATGATGTTGCTTGACCCTTGCAGTTTTCTGCCTCCCATCTATTCTGTATAAGATCTAAAGGGTTCTGAGTATAGAAGTTGGGAGGGGGGTTGTCATGTTGCAGTTGTATCAGAGGTTGGTGAGGTCATGTTTAGAGTATTGTGTTCATTTCTGGGCACCATATTATAGGAAAGCTGTTCTCAAGCTCAATGGTGCAGAGAAGATTTACAATGACATTGCCAGGGCTAGAGTGTCTGAGCTATAGGGAGAGATAGGGCGGGATAGGAATCTATTCCTTAGAGCGTAGGAGGACGTGGGGTGATCTAATAGTGATGTACAAAATCATAAGAGGAGTAGATCACGTAGTTTTTTGCCCAGAGTAGGGGAATCGAGAACCAGAGGAAATAGGTTTCAAATGAGGGGGGAAAGATTAAATATGAACCTGAGAGGTAACTTCTTCACACAAAAGGTGGTGTGTGTATGGAACGAGCTGCCTGAGGAGGTAGTTGAGGCGGGGACTATCCCAACGTCTAAGATACATTTGGACAGATACATGGATAGGCCAGATTTGGAGGAATATGGGCCAAACTCAGGCAGGTGGGACTAGTGTAGATGATGCACTTTGGTCAGTGTGGGCAAGTTGCCCGAAGAGCCCGTTTCCCCGCTGTGTCTCTATGACTCTATGTTTCCAGTGCAGCTGCATTACTTTTCAGTGCCATCTTCAAAACAGAAGAATATAAAATGTAGGATTGTGAATGAGTCATTTTGACTTTTGAGCACACCTGCCATTCTGCTATTGCCAGAGTGAGGCCCCAGCTGTGTAGAACAGCTCGGGTAGCTTACAACCCAGTGGTATCAATGTTGAATTCTTTAATTTTAGGTAACTTCCACATACACTCCCGTCTCCCCTCCCCTTTCTCCAACCCCCCCACCCTTGCTCCCTTTCTCCATTAATAGTCCAGTAACTATTTCCACAGCTTGCAACAATATAATCCTTTTGCAATCACAATATCACTAGCCAACAATTGGCCTATCAGGGAAGCACCCTGTCTGAGGTCATCTGTTGCCAGCCCAGATTTGTCCTGGTCCACCCTCCACCCCCGCTCACCTCACTACAATTAGTCTGAAGAAAAGTCCTGACCCGAAACGTCACCTATCCATTTTCTCCAGAGATGCTGCCTGACTGGCTGAATTACTCCAGCATTTTGTGTCTATCTTTAGTATAAACCAGCATCTGCAGTTCCTTTTTGGTATAAACCAGCATCTGCAGTCTCCCCACGTGTTCCGATCCGTTCTGACGTCGGAGTTTCGATCATCTCGACGAGAGGGCCTGAACATCTGTAGCAGCGACTGCGGAGGGTTCAAGGCCCCGACCACGGGTGAATAAAGGAGGAAGATGACTGAACTCTATTGCCTTCCACCACAGTGAAGAATGCTGACTCCACTGTGGTGGATGTTTATGTTCAATTCTATTGTGTATTGTGTTCTTTTTACTTGTATTGCTGTATGTTAACTCAAATATCACTATACCTTAATTAGTGCATGTGACAATAAATGTGAACATGAACTTGAACTTTTTAAAACACAGATAATTTCAAACATTCTCAAATGGCCTTATTTCTGTTTTCAATGGCTTAACTCTGATAAATTGGTTCTGGATTCCTCCACCAGGAGAGACATCTTCCTTGCCAACCACTGTGAGAATGTTGTAACATTCAATGAAATCGCCACCTATTTTTCCAAACTCTAGAGACACAGGGCCAATCTTCTCAATCTCTATTTATTTGATAAACCCACCGCCCCTGATATAAATCTTTAACAACTTTTCTACATTCCCTCAAGGACAATATATATTATTTAAGTAAGGAAACCCAAACTATAAAAGAACAATTCAAGTAGTTTGACCAAGGACCTATTTAATATCATGAGACATGTTTACTCCTGTACTCAAATCCTCATGTGACAAGGGCCAACATAACATTAACAAATACTCTGCTTTTCTGTTCTGTGCAAGTTCACATATTTCCACTTTACATTCCATCGGCCATGTTCTTGCCCACTCACTCACCCAACTTATCACCAATAATATTACTCTGAAGGCTCATTGCATCCTCCAACTACACACCATCCCACCTGGTTTAAGTAACATCAGCAGTTTTGGAAATATGACATTTTGCACAATTACAGATTTAAGAATATATAATTATACTCAATAATCCACAAGCACTGTTTGTTATACTGCGCTTGGGTTCCGTTGCATCAAGCCTACATCTTGAAGTTGCTGCAATGAATTGAATTTGTGTATCTGACTACCAGAATATCACAATCACTCCATGTAGTCAATGACTTGAGTACATTGGCCAGCTTCACATCTGTTCATTCCATTCTCATGGTCAATGTCATGTCAGAGTATATGTGGGTTGCCAGTCTGTAGTGAAAAAATATGTTGAATAAAGAGCAGGAAACTATAAGGTGCTCTGACCTATTTTAGATTCCTCTCAGACGATGTACATGCACAGAATGATATGCACATGATCAAATATACTGCACAGTGATGTTATGCTTACATATTCTACAACAATGAGTCTTTTGTACACCGCAATTTAGCTACAGTTGGGATTTCATCCCTTGAATTGCTTGCAGCAATTCTATAATTTTTACAGCAGCTGACACGAAATGAGAGCTTTGATCTCATGTATGTAATGCTGATAACTACTGGTTCTTCTCAAAACATCTCACTCCAGAAGTCCACAATGTGAATACAATTTATTAAAGCATTTCATTTAGTTGAAGATCTCAATCACATCTCACTGATCCCAGTCTGAAGAAGGGTCTTGACCCGAAACATCGCCCATTCCTTCTCTCCAGATATGCTGCCTGACTCGCTGAGTTACTGCAGCATTTTGGGTCTACCTTCGATTTAAGCCAGCATCTGCAGTTCTTTCTTACACTCACTGATCTCAGCATTTTTCCAGACTAAAAGACTCAACTCTCCTGTGGCCCAAGCATGGTATTTCAAACAGCCTTCTTGGAATTATTATTCAATTATTATTAAATCTGCCTTATGACAAAATGAAAGTGGCACAGTATTCTAAATAAGACTTTAGTAATGTTTAAAGTCAGTCACAGAACCTACAGCATAGAAACGGGCACTTCACTCCAACATGCAAATGCTGACTAAAATGCCCCGTCTACATTTGTTTCACCTGCCTGTGTTTGACCCATATCTCTTTGCAATCCATGTACATCCAAATATCTTTTAAATGTTGTTAGAGTACTTGCCTCAACTACTTCCTCTGGCAGCTCGTTCTGTGTTCCACTGTGTGAAAAAGTTACCCCTCAGGTTCCTATTACTTTTTTCCCCTCTTACTTTAAACCTTCGGCCCCTGGTTCTTCCCCTGATTCCTCTACTATGGGTAAAAGATCCTATGCATCTGCCCAATCAGTTCATGGTCTTATGCACAATCTCTATAACATCCCCCTAATCATCCTGTGCTCCAAGGAATAAAATCCTAGTAAGGCCAACCTACCATTGAACATGGATAGAACAGTACAGCACAGGAAAGGGCCCTTCACCCACAATGTTTGTGGTGAACATGATGCCGAGTTAAACTGATCTCATCTGCCTGTGCTTGATCCATATCACTCTATTCCTTGTATTTCCATGTCCCAATCCAAAAGCCTCTTAAACACCACAATCATATCTGCCTCCACCACCACCTCTGGTAATGTATTCCAGCCCCTCTAGTATTGGACATTTACTGAGAAACAAATGTTTCTGACCATACAGGTTTCTCATAATTTGATATAATTCTATCAATACTCCACTCAACCTCCGATGCTCCAGAGAAAATAATCCAAGTTTATCCAAACTCTCCTTGTTGTTGAAAACCTCTAATCCAGGCAGCATTTTGGTAAACCTCCTATGCACCTTCTCCAAAGCCTCCATATCCCTCCTGTAATGGGACGAGCAGAACTGCACGCAATACCTCAAACACGGCCTAACCTAAATCTGATAGACCTGCATCATGACTTGCTGACTCATACTGAATACCCCAAGCAATGAAGACAGGCATAACATATTTCTTCTTAACCACGCTATCTACCTGTGCTGCCACCTTCAGTGAGCTATGAATTTGGACTTAATAATCCCTCTGCACATCAATGCTGTTAATGGTCTTGTCATTAGTTGTGTAGTGTTCCCTTACATTCAACCTCCCAAAGTGTAACATCTCACACTTGGGTTAAACTCCATCTACCATTTCTCTGCCCATTCCTGTAGCAGTTCTATATCCTACTGTATCTTCTTGCAGTCTTCTTCACTGTCTGTAACTCCTCCAATTTTAGTGTCATCACTAAATTTACTCACCAACCCTACTACAAACGTACTCACAAACAAATGTAACATAACAGACACAAAATGTTGGAGTAACCCAGCCGGACTGGCAGCATCTCTGGAGAGAAGGAACGGGTGATGCTTTGGGTCGAGACCTTTCTTCAGATTGGAGAAGGGCTTCAGCCTGAAACGTCACCCATTACATTCCTCCAGAGATGCTGCCTGTCCCGCTGAGTTACAAGTCTGTCCCACTTAGCGGTTATTTCGGCGACTGCCGGCGACTGTCATAGTCATAGCAGGTCACCAAAAAAATGGTGACTGGACCCCCCTATGTCATTGTCACGACAATGTCTACAACAAACTACAACCTAGTCGATGTCAAGCTACGGCAAGCTACTGACAACTGGCGACCCATTAGGATTGCCACCTACAACCACACCTACGACAACCTACATCCACCCACGACAAGCTATTACAAGGTACGACCCTGTCAGCGACAACTGAAGACAACTTAAGACAATTCAGTTGCCGGTACCTATCCGGTTGACTTAGGTTGACATAGGTAGTCACCAATGGAATTCACCTCAGTCAGTACCGGCGACAACCTACGTCACTGTGCAACAACTTACGGCATCCTGGCCACAGCACCTACGTCAGGCTACAATCGTTGGCGTCAGGTCCACAGGTGCCGACAGTCGCCGAAAAGTTTTGAACATTTCAAAATCAAGCAGCGACCAGAAAAAAGGTACGACTCTTTGGGTGACTGAGGGGACCATACAGGCGACACCCCGGCGACCATGTGGCGACAGCCTACTCACCTGTAGTCGCCTAAAAAATGGCCTGAGTGGGACATGCCCATTACTCCTGCTTTTTGTGTCTACTCTTGGTTAAACCAGCATTTGCAGCTCCTTCCTACACAAGTAACATAACTCTCCCTACTGCTTAGGCCCTCAAGCCTGGCAACATCTTTGTATATCTTTTTTGCACCCTTTCCATCTTAACAACATCTTCCCTGTTGCTGGATGACCAAAACTGTATGTGTTTGCCGGCACTGGGCCTGTATTCACTGGAGTTTAGAAGAATGAAGGGGACCTCATTGAAACGTGCAGAATAGTGAAAGGCTTGGGATGAGTGGATGAGGAATGGAGGCTTACATGAGTGGGAGAGTCTAGGACTAGAGGTCATAGCCTCAGAATAAAAAGGACATTATTTTAGGAAGATGAGGAGGATGTTAGGAGGTTGCAGGGTGATGTAGGCAGATTGAGTGAGTGGGCAGATGGATGGTAGATGCAGTATAATATAGATAAATGTGAGGTTATCCACTTAGAGCACATGGTATTGGGGGTAGGGTGTTGACGGATAGAAAATTGGTTGGCAGACAGGAAGCAATGAGTAGGAGTGAACGGGTCTTTTTCAGAATGGCAGGCAGTGGCAAGCGGAGTGCCGCAAGGCTCGGTGTTGGGGCCGCAACTGTTTACCATATATATTAATGATTTGGAAGAGGGAATTAGGAGCAACACTAGCAAGTGAACTGTGAAGAGGATGTTAGGAGGTTGCAGGGTGAAGTAGGCAGGTTGAGTGAGTGGGCAGATGCATGGTAGATGCAGTATAATATAGATAAATGTGAGGTTATCCACTTTGGTGGCAAAAACAAGGGGGCAGATTATTATCTCAATGGTGTTAGGTTAGGTAAGGGGGAGGGAGGTACAGAGAGACCTGGGTGTCCTTGTACACCGGTCACTGAAAGTTGGCGTGCAGGTACAGCAGGCAGTGAAGAAACCTAATGGAATGCTGGTCTTCATAACAAGAGGATTTCAGTATAGGAGTAGAGAGGTTCTTCTGCAGTTGTATAGGACTCTGGTGAGACCACATCTGGAGTATTGTGTACGTTTTGGTCTCCTAATTTAAGGAAGGACATCCTTGTGATTGAGGCAGTGCAGCCGAGGTTCACGAGATTGATCCCTGGGATGGCGGGACTGTCATATGAGGAAAGATTGAAAAGATTAGGCTTGTATTCACTGGAGTTTGGAAAGATGAGTGGAGATCTTTTAGAAACATAAAATTATTAAAGGACTGGACAAGCTAGGAGCAGGAAAAATGTACCCAATGTTATGCAAGTCCAGAACCAGGGGCCACAGTCTCTGAATAAAGGGGAGGTCATTTAAGACTGAGGCGAGGAAAAACTTTTTCACCCAGGAGGTATTGTGAATTTGTGGAATTCCCTGCCACAGAGGGCAGTGGAGGCCAAATCACTGGATGGATTTAAGAGAGAGTTAGATAGAGCTCTAGGAGCTAGAGGAATCAAGAGATATGGGGAGAAGGCAGACACAGGTTATTGATGGGGGACGATCAGCCATGATCACAATGAATGGCGGTGATGGCTCGAATGGCCTCCTTCTGTACCTATTTTCTATGTTTCTATGTTTCTATCTGCCAATCATTCTTCTCAATGGCAATTGCCTGCCCTCTGTGGCAACAGCAAAGAAGTCAAGTATAATGGTGCATCTTGTATAAAAAAACCTTGCTCTTTCAAGCATTTTATGATGCGCTTGATAAAACTGCATCTTGTTATTCAACTACATTTAAACATTTATGTACGTATTTTGCTGATCTCATGAGTGACCTTTATTCAATGTACTTACAGAATGGGCTTTTTGTCTTGGTTATGGGATTGAAGCTGAGAATTAAATGAGTTGTAGCAAGGATTATTTTCATCAAAGGCATTCCGGACGGGGAATAACAAGACACTTGGGACAGTTACATGGATAGGAAACATTTAGAGGGCTATGGGCCAAACATGGGCAGATGGGATTAGTGTAGGTGGGGCAACTTGATCGGCATGGGCAATTTAGTTAGGCTGAAGGGCCTGTTTCCATGCTCTGTAATTCTAGGTCTCTCTACCTACAGCACTATGTAAATGACAGGTTCCAGGAGTGTAAGTAACTCTGTAAATGACAGGTTACAGGAGTGTAAACACTGTAAATGAAAGGGCCTAGAAGTATAAGTAACACAAGCAATGACAGGGCACAGGAGTATTGCCTTTTCGGAAGTTTAACTTCCCATAAGACAATACATTCCACTTGTCTGAGTTAAATTTCATCTGCCATCCCTTTGCCCACTTTCACAATTGATCTAGATCTTGTTGTAACCTTCGATAATCGTCTTCATTCTTCACCTCACCAACAGTTTTAGTCACTTCCACAAGCTCTTGCCATCTAAGTTCTCACCCAAATTTGTAATATATTAGCAGGGAACATCATTCCCAGCAGCACATCATCGTTCACGAGATTCCTCTCTGAAAAATAACCCTCCACTATCCCTGTGAATCTGATCACATCCTTTTCATATCCACTAGACCAGCTCACCTTCCTGACTGATCTACCACACGTTATTGAGTAAAAGTCTTGGCAAAGTCCATGAATATAACATTTACTTCCCTGTTCTCGTCCTCTCAGTCACCTCTTACAAAGAGTTCCCTAAAGGGGACATTCTATCCCTCGAAGGTACACAAAAAATCTGGAGAAACTCAGCGGGTGCAGCAGCATCTATGGAGCAAAGGAAATAGGCAACGTTTCGGGCCGAAACCCTTCTTCAGACTGATCGGGGGTGGGGGGTGGCGGGGAGAAGAAAGGAAAAAGGAGGAGGAGGAGCCCGAGGGCTGAGGGAGAGGTAGGAAAGGGAGGAGACAGCAAGGGCTAACAAAATTGTGAGAATTCAATGTTCATGCCCCCAGGATGCAGACTCCCCAAGCGGAATATGAGGTTCCTCCAATTTACGGTGTTGCTCACTCTGGCCGTGGAGGAGGCCCAGGACAGAGAGTTCGGATACGGAATGGGAGGGGGAGTTGAAGTGCTGAGCCACCGGGAGGTCAGGTTGGTTAAAGCGGACCGAGCAGAGGTGTTCAGCGAAACGATCGCCAAGTCTACGTTTGGTCTCACCGATATAGATCAGCTGACATCTAGAGCAACGGATGCAATAGATGAGGTTGGAGGAGATGCATGTGAACCTCTGTCGCACCTGGAACTTGTGTCCTTGAATGGAGTCGAGGGGGGAGGTAAAGCGACAAGTGCAGCATCTCTTGCAGTTGCAAGGGAAAGTGCCCGGGGAAGGGTGGTGCGGGAGGGAAGGGAAGAATTGACAAGGGAGTTACGGAGGTAGCGGTCTTTGCGGAAGGCAGACAGGGGGGAAGATGGGAAGATGTGGCGAGTGGTGGGGTCACATTGGAGGGGGCGAAACTGACGGATGACTATTTGTTGTACGTGCCGGCTAGTGGGATGAAAGGTAGGGACCAGGGGGACTCTGCTCTTGTTGCGAGCGGGGGGATGGGGAGAGAGAGCTGTGTTACGGGGTACGAGGGTATCAGTGGACGGGTATAGGTTGCTCCTCCGGTCGAGGAAGAACCGGAGGGCTTTGAGACCATCCTGGTGGGGGATGGAGGTGTAGAGTGACTATCCCTCGATAACCTTTTGCTCTTAAAACACTTAGAGAAACATAATATTCTCATTTACCTTAACGACTGAGTATACCTCATGGGGATTTGTTTGATCCCAGCTGTCTATAGGTGGCAGATGCGTCTAATGTTTCCTTTCCCGGTGCCTCAGTATTTCCTTGTGTCGGGGTTCCTAACCCTGGCAGCCTTCTCCTTTACTCTCACAGGAACATGTTGGCCCTGACCCATGCAGAACTCATGGACTTCATCAACTTCACCACCAATTTTCATCCTGCACTCAAATTTACTTGGACACCTCCCTCCCCTTTCTTGATCTCAGTCTCCATCACAGCAAATAGACTATTGACTGACGTCTATTATAAACCTACTGACTCACACAACTATCTCGACTCCACTTCTTCCCACCCTGCTTCCTGCAAACATTCTATCCCTACTCCCAATTCCTCCACCTATGCCGCGTCTGGGCCCAAGATGAGGTGTTCCATTCTAGGACATCCGAGATGTCCGCATCCTTTAGGGAACAGGGGATCCCCTCTCCCATCATAGATGCGGCCCTCACTCATGTCTTCTCAGTAGCCCATGGCTCTGCCCTTGCTCCACCTCCCTCTATTCACAACAGAGTCCCCCTAGTCCTTACCTCCCATCCCATCAGCCATCGCTTACAACACATAAACCTCCAAAATTTCCACCACCTCCAACGGGATCGCACCACTAGCCACGTTTTTCCTACTCTACCCCTTTCTGTCTTCCGCAGAGACGGTTCCCACCGCAACTACCTGGTTAACTCATCCCTTCTCACCCAAACCACCTCCTCCCCAGGTACCTTCCCCTGCAACCGCAACACCTGTCCCTATGCCTCCTCCCTCCACTCTATCTAGGGACCCCGACAATCCTTTCAGGTTAGACAGAGGTTCACTTGCACTTCATCCAACCTCATCTACCGTATCCGTTGCTCAAGATGTGGTCTCTTATACGTCGATGAGACCAAACGCAGATTGGGCGATCGTTTCACGGAACACCTTCGCTCAGCCAGCCTGAACCTACCTGATCTCCCGGTTGCTGGACACTTTAATTCTCCTTACCATTCCTAAATAGACCTTCCTGTCCTAGGCCTTCTCCATTGTCAGAGTGAGGCTAAACACAAATTGGAGGAACAGCATCTCATATTTTGCTTGGGCAGGAATTGGTAGTGGTATGAATATTGATTTATCTCACATCAGGTTGCCTCTCTCTCCCTCTCTCTATCATTCCCTCTCTCTCTCTCTCTCTCTCTCTATCCCTCCCCCACCCAAGTTGCACTAGCTTCTTGTTTTCACCCTACAAACAGCTAACAATGACCTGTTTCCTCTATCATTGTTACGTTTTTGCATATCTTTCATTCATTAGTCTTTGTCTCTCCACATCACCGTCTATATCTCTTGTTTGCCTTATCCTTAACCAGTCTGAAGAAGGGTCTCGACCCGAAACGTCACCTATTCCTTCTCTCCAGAGATGCTGCCTGTCCCGCTGAGTTACTCCAGCTTTTTGTGTCTATCATCAGTATAAACCAGCATCGGCAGTTCCTTCCTACACATGTTGGCCCTGAAATCTCTCTATCTCATTTTTAAAAGCCACATGAAGATGAATAGGAACTGCTGATGCAAATGTGGAGAGGATGGGTTAGTATAGGGTTTGTGTAACAGGGAGCTTGATGTTTGATTCTAAATGGTCTTGTGATGTATGAGCTCTCTGAGTTGATCTCTGTCCATCTGTCTTTCTCTCCCTTCTTCACCCTTTCTCATTCTACCCCACCTTGCCAGAGTGAGGCCAAACGCAACAGGAGGAACAGCACGTCATATAGCTTTGGTACCCAACGGTATGAACATTGAATGTTCTAATTTTAGATAACGATGACCGCCCCTCTCACCCCCAAGTGCCCCTCCTGGACTCGCACCTATTTGTTTCCTCCCCCTCTCCTTCCACCTACATTCCTTCTTCTAGCTTCACAATTTGCAACTATTTAACCCTTTTGTCTGTCATCTTCTATCTTTTCATCTTTGGCCTTTGTCTGACCGTCTGCCTAACAACCCCCCCCCCCCCCCCCACCCACCCCCCCTCCCCCTCCCCCTCACCTGTATTCACCTATTACTTGCCAGGCTTTGTCCTGCCCCACCTCTCTTCCACCTTTCTTCCACTCCCTGCTCTCCCCACCACAATCAATCTGAAGAAGGTTCCCGACACAAAATGTCACCTCTCCATGTACTCCACAGATGCTGCCTGACCCGCTGAGTTGCTCCAGTATTTTGTCTTTATTATGTAAACCAGCATCTGCAGTTCCTTGTTTCTAACCATAATAAGCAGAGGGCACAGGGATAAGTTAAGGAGCAGGTCTTTAACAGGGTTTATCACCCAGAGGATGGTTGGAATATGGAATGCAATGCCTGACAGGATGGTGACAGCAGAGGCTATCACAACATTTCTGAAGAATCTTGATGAGCACTTGAATCACCAAGGCCTAGAACGTGACAGATCATATGTTGATATATGGGAGCGATATCAATGTATTCTTAATGATCAGCGCTGCCAAGCACTTGTACTCGCTAGAATTTAGAAGATTGAGGGGGGATCTTATAGAAACTTACAAAATTCTTAAGGGGTTGGACAGGCTAGATGCAGGAAGATTGTTCCCGATGTTGGGGAAGTCCAGAACAAGGGGTCACAGTTTAAGGGTAAGGGGGAAATCTTTTAGGACCGAGATGAGAAAAACATTTTTCACACAGAGAGTGGTGAATCTGTGGAATTCTCTGCCACAGAAGGTAGTTGAAGCCAGTTCATTGGCTATATTTAAGAGGGAGTTAGATGTGGCCCTTATGGTTAAAGGGATCAGGGGGTATGGAGAGAAGGCAAATACAGGATACTGAGTTGGATGATCAGCCATGATCATATTGAATGGCGGTGCAGGCTCGAAGGGCCGAATGGCCTACTCCTGCACCTATTTTCTATGTTTCTATGTTTCTATATGAACTGAATGGGCGATATCTGTGCTGACTCTTTGACTCTATCAACTGAAGCCTGAGGCAGATCAGATATGATTGCATTGACACAGGGCAGGCAATCTACTTTTGTTCCTGTTTTACTGTGTTCCTGTGAAAAGACACTGAGTGATCTTGACAATCATTGATGGAAGATTCTAATTCAATGGTAAACATTGCAGGGGTGAAACAGCAGAAAAGGACACAGGAAAATCACTCATTGGTTGAGCAGGCCAGGACTTTATTCCTTGGAGTGTAGGAAGATGAGGGGTGATCTTAATATCATGATAGGAATAGTATAAAGAGTGAGAGTGAGGAGGTCACAGAGAGGAGTTTATAGAGAGATGGTTACTCCAAGACCACGGGAGGCAGACAAGTGGGTCACGGTTTGGAGGGGCAAGGGGCAGGGATTCAAGTTAGGAAGAGAGTTAAGGAGAAGGACCGTAAAAGTAACAATCTCAGGATTACTGCCTGTGCCACGTGACAGTGAGAATAGGAATGGAGCGAGGTGGAGGTGGAGGTGGCTGAGGGACTGGTGTAGTGGGCAGGGATTCAAGTTTCTGGATCATTGGGACCTCTTTTGGGGAAGGTGTGACCTGTACAAAAAGGATGGGTTGCACTTGAACCCGAGGGGAACCAATATCCTGGCGGGGAGATAGGCAAAGGCTACTGGGGAGACTTTAAACTAGAACGGTTGGCGGGAGGGACTCAAATAGAGAAAGCTAGTAGACAGTGTGTGAGGCAGGAGGCAGAGAAGGGAAGCATTCAGACCCAACATGCAGGGGGGAAAGAAGAAAAAGATAATAAACAGAGAATAAGAGGTGGTGGGTTTCTTAAATGTGTATAGTTTAATGCTATGGGCATTGTAAGAAAAGTGGATGAGCTTAGAGCCTGGATTGACACCTGGAAGTAATATGTTGTGGCGATTAGTGAAACATGGTTGCAGGATGGCTGTGATTTGAAACTAAATATTCCAGGATTTCGTTGCTTCAGGTGTGATAGAATTGGAGGGGCAAGAGGTGGAGGTGTTGCATTGCTTGACAGGGAAGATATTACAGCAGTGCTTTGGCAGGATAGATTAGAGGGCTCGTCTAGGGAGGCTATTTGGATGGAACTGAAAAAGGTGTAGCAACACTTATAGGAGTGTATTATAGACCGCCTAATGGGGAGCGAGAATTGGAAGAGCAAATATGTAAGGAGATAGCAGATATTAGTAGTAAGCACAAGGTAGTGATTGTGGGAGATTTCAATTTTCCACACATAGACTGGGAAACACATTCTGTAAAAGGGCTGGATGGTTTGGAGTTTGTAAAATGCGTGCAGGATAGTTTTTTGCAGTAATACATAGAGGTACCTACTAGAGAAGGGGCAGCGCTGGACCTCCTGTTGGGAAATGAGACAGGTCAGGTGACGGAGGTATGTGTTGGGGGGCACTTCGGGTCCATAGATCACAATGCCATTAGTTTCAATATAATTATGGAGAAGGTCAGAACTGGACCAAGGGTTGAGATTTTTGATTGGAGAAAAGCTAACTTTGAGGAGATGCGACATGGATAAGCTTTTTCCACTGAGAGTAGGGAAGCTTCAAACAAGAGGACATGATTTGAGAATTATGGGACAAAAGTTTAGGGGTAACATGAGGGGGAACTTCTTTACTCACAGAGTGGTAGCTGTGTGGAATGAGCTTCCAGTGGAAGTGGTGGATGCAGGTTAGATTTTATCATTTAAAAATGAATTGGATAGGTATATGGACGGGAAAGGAATGTAGGGTTATGGTCTGAGTGCAGGTAGATGGGACTAGGTGAGAGTAAATGTTCGGCACGGACTAGAAGGGCCGAGATGGCCTGTTTCCGTGCTGTAATTGTTATATGGTTATATATGGTTAAATGCACAGTCCTTTACCCAGAGTAGGGGAGTCAAAACCAGAGGCTATAGGTTGAAGGTGAGGGGAGAAGATTGAATAGGAACCAGAGGGGCAACATTTCTTTAAACACAAAGGGTGGAAGGTATATGGAACGAGTTTGCCAGATGAGGTAATTGATACAGCTACCATCACTACAAGTACATGGATAGGATAGGGTTAGAGGGATAAGGGCTAAATGCAGGCAGATAGGATGTGTAGATGGGGAATGTTGGTCAGCGTGGGCAAGTTGCGCTGAAAGGCCTGTTTCCACACTGTATGACTATGACTCTCAGTCTGAGCAATCTCTCTCACCTCAGCCTTGCTTCCATCCGTTGCTGAATGTTCCTGTGACTTTTCACCAGCCGTTTTCTCTGCCTCAGACATGAAGAGTCCATCGTTCTCAGTCAGTGAGCTTCCTAAAACAAACACAACAATACTGAGAAGCATCATTGGACAGAGGTCTCTGCCTACTGGATCTTTAATGGGCAGAGCATGTTGAAGAACATTCACTGGACACATCCATACAACACCACAGACATGCAACTCATCTTATGTAATTTTAATGTATGATTATATTCGACCACAGAATAGTCCAATCCATCAACCATACCAAGTCCATGCTTAAAAATGACACCAGCTCCTCCCACCCCTCTTCATCTAATCCCAGTACACTGAGCTTCTATTGCAGTCCCCACATTTAGTTCCCCAACCTGCCTCTGAATACTTGTACACACACAAGAACCGCTCCAGTGGATATGCAATGTACATAGAGCATTGGATAGTAAACTTCCACAGGACAATCGCTGTGCTAGACATTGGTCTCTGTGCTCCAGATCAGTAATGGGCTATCGGCACATGGGGTCTGGGCAGCTGAAGACAAAGTCATTAATTGTGAAGCTGATAAACTTGTGGATAACAGGTCAGAATTAGAGTGGCTGAGAGAGCCAACCACTGAAGGTAATGGTGGAGGATAGTGATAGGAGGGAGCAAGGCCATGGAGGGCATTTAAAACCAGGTTATGTATTTTATGACCAGGATCAGCAATAACCTTTGAAAAAGTTGGAGTAACTCACTGGGACAGCAGCATCTCTGTAGAGAAGGAATAGGTGATGTTTCGGGTCTCGATCCGTCTGAAGAAGGGCCTCGACCCGAAACGTCACCCATTCCTTCTCTCCAGAGATGCTGCCTGTCCCGCATAGTTACTCCAGCTTTTTGTGTATAACTTCGGTTTAAATCAGCATCTGCAGTTCCTTCCTACAGTCCAATAATTCAAACTGCCTTGAAAACTCTCTTTGTCTCCCTCTTCCCCCACTCCACTAACTCCCCCTTTGTCCTGTTTTCATCTGTGGCTTAATTTGCATCTGTGGCCTTTCACAAAATGTCACCTGTACCTGCTATGAAAATACTTTGTTTTCAGTCTGTGTGTTTCATGTTACAACCAGGATTGTGGGAATAGACAATAGACAATAGGTGCAGGAGTAGGCCATTCAGCCCTTTGAACCACCACCATTCAATGTTGGCAAATTAATCTGCAGAGTGTTACCGTTGGAAATGTCTTGATGGCAGATTTGAATTTGGTACACAGAAACAAGTTTTTAACAAGCCCTTCCACACAAACTGCTATGTAAACTCTGCTTCCATCTGAGGCAGGTGAGAGGCTGGAACTAGGGGTGGAAGGTGATAAAGAAAGCTCCCTAGCGGGATAGGCAGGAGCACAGCAGGTAGCGACATTAGGACTGTTATATTGAATAGAATCTATTTCGTGCGTGACGGCCTGATGGGTGAGACTTGGATAGGTACATGCGACTGGGACATTTTAAACATTACAAAAACATGGCTAAGAGAGGTACAGAACTAGCGGCTTTCTGATCCAGGGTAGGTACAGGTGCGAGAGGTACAAGATAGAGGTGGGGGTAAAAGAGGAGGGGGTGTTGCTCGATTGATTAAGGAGAATGTCACAGCAGTAATCAGATGACATTTCTGATGGCTCTTGCAGTGAGGTTATAGGGGTGGAGCGGAGAAATATAATAACAGATGATCAGCTTGTTGGGAGTGTACTATAGGCCTTTAAATAGTCAACGGGAATTACAAGAACAAATGAGCGAGGAGATTGCAGACAGCTGACTAATGGGTTTACCATCATCGGGGATTTTAACTTTCCCAATATAGACTGGGACTGCCAGAGTGTCAAGGACTGAGATGGGATGGAATTTGTCAAATGAGTTCAGGAAAGTTTCCTCAGGCAATATTTAGAGGCCACAATGTGACAGAGCAAAGCCAGATCTTCTCTTTGGAAATTGGGACAGGGAAGTGCCTGAAATGTCCGTGGATGAGTGTTTTTGGAACAGTGACCACAGTTCTATTAGTTTTAAAATAGTTGTGGATAAAGAGAGGGTGGGCCCACAAGTTAAAATTCTAAATTGGGACTAGTGTAACTTTGATGGTATAAGATAGGAACTTGCTCAAGTTGATTGGAGTAGTTTGTTTGCAGGCAAAGGAACATCCGGAAAGTGGGGTGCTTTTAAAAATGTGATGGCATGAGCTCAGAGCATGCATGATCCAATTCGAGCAAAGGGCAAGGCAGGTGGGAGTAAGGAAGCCTGCATGATCAGAGAAATTGAGCCTCGGGTCTGGAAAAAGGAGGCATGGAATTTGCAGGCATCTGGGAAGTTTTGGGAATATCAGGACGGCAAAAAATAGGGAAATAATATTAAGGAAATTCCAGAGAGATTTTATGTACATTAAGATAAAGAGGGCAAATAGAGAGAGAATAGGGTCCTCCAGAAACCAAAATGTTTATCTCTGTGAGATGCAGGAGATGGGCAAGATCCTCAATTAGGACAGTCCGTTATATGGTGGAAGAGGTGCTGGATGTCCCAAGGTAATTGAAAGTACATAAACCTCCTGAACCTGATCAGATATATCCCAGGATACCGTAGGTAGCTCGAGAAGAATTGCAGGATCCCCGGCTGAGATACATGAATCATAATTTGGCGTGGGTGAGGTGCCGCAAGAGTGGAGGGTGCCTAATGTTGTGCCTCTATTTAAGAAGGGCTGCAAGGAAAAACCTGGGAACTATAGACCAGTAGGCCTAACATCTGAGGTAGGCAAATTACTAGAGAAGATTCTGAGATAAGACATGGGCTGATTAGAGTCATAAGAGTCACACAGTGTGGGAACAGGCCTTGCAGTCCAACTTGCCCACGCCGACCAACATGCCCCATCAACACTAATCCTACATGCCTGGATTTGGCCCATATCCTTCTAAACCTATCCTTATCCATGTACCTGTCCAAATGTTTAGTAAATGTTACGATAGTACCTGCTTCAACTACCTCCTCTGGCAGCTTGTTCCATATAACCACTAGCCTTTGGTGTAAAACCTAAAAAAAAATTGCCTCTCAGATTTAAAGTGAGTGGGGAAAGGTTTAACAGGAACCTAACTCCTCTAATTCTTGACTCTTGACTGATTAGGAATAGTCAGCATGGTTTTGTATATGGGAGATGTGAAGTACAAATCTAATTGAGTTATTTGAAGAAGTAACCAAAAATTTAATTGACATTGTCCAGATAGTCTTCAGCAAGGAATGTGGTGAGGTTGTGCATAGTTGGCTGCTCTGGAAGAGAGTGCTAGCCCACTATATAGAGAATTGTCTTTATGGAAGAAAGCTGAGGATGATGGTGGAAAGTAGCTTTTCAGACTGGAGGCTTGTGACCAGTGGTGTGCCTCAGGAATCGGTGCTAGGCCCATATCTGTTAGTGGTTTACATCAATGATTTGGATTAAAATGTACAAGGCATGATTTGCAAGTTTGCAGATTACACTAAAGTGGGTGCTATTGGAGATAGCAAAGATGGTTATCAAAATTTACAATAGGATCTTGATCGGCTGGGTAATTCAGTTGAGGAATGGTTAATGGAATTTAATGCAGATAAGTGCAAGGCATTGCATTTTAAAAAATCAAACCAGGGTAGCATCTTCACAGTGAACGACAAGGTCATGGGGAGTGTTGTAGAGCAGAGGGATCTTGACAGTGCAGATGCACAGTTCCCTTAAAGTGGCCTCACAGGTAGGTCTTGTGGTCAAGAAGCCTTTAGGTACATTAGCCTTCATCAGTCAAAGATTTGAGTATAAAAGTTGGAATGTTATGTTAACAGTTGTACAAGATGTTGGTGAGGCCAAATTTGAAGTATTGTGTTCAGTTTTGGCCAGCCTGTTAGAGGAAGGATATCGTTAAGCTGGAAAGATTGCAAAGAAGATCGATGAGGATATTGCCAGGACATGAGGGCCTGAGCTCTTGGGGGAGCCGAGCAGGCTAGGGAAGGGTTTCGGCCCGAAACGTCGCCTATTTCCTTCGCTCCATAGATGCTGCTGCACCCGCTGAGTTTCTCCAGCATTTTTGTGTACCTTAGGGCTTTATTCCTTTGAGCTCAGGAAGCTAAGGGGTGATCACATGAAGTTGTATATATTATCGTCTATATAGTCTGAGCATTTGACAGCACTGGGTCTCTATTCGCCGGAGTTTAGAAAGTTGAGGGGGACCTCATTGAAACTTACAGAATCCTGAAAGGCATAGAGTGGATGTGGAAAGGATGTTTCCACTATTCGGAGAGTTTAGGCCCAGAGTTTATAGTTACAGAATTAAAAGGCACTTGTTTAGAATCGAGGTGAGGAGGAACTTCTTTAGTCAGAGGGTAGTTAATCTGTGGAACTCATTGCCACAGAGGGTTGTAGAGGCTGTCAATGGATATTTTTAAGGCAGAGAGAGACAAATTCTTGATTAGAACAGGTGTCAAGGGTTATGGGGAGAAGGCAGGAAAATGGAATTAGGAGGCAGAGATCAGCCATGATTGAATGGCGGAGTGGTCTCAATGGGCCAAATGGCCTAATTCTACTCGTGTAACTTGTGAACTTTTACCCTGAGAAGGGAAATCAAGAGCAAAATGCTTAGGTTTAATGTAAGAGGGAAAAGATTTAATAGAAATCTGAGGGCAACATTTTCACACAGGGGGTAGGTAAATAGAACAAGCTGCGTGAGGAGGTAGTTTAAGCTTCAATCGCCCAGAATGAGGATGGTTCGACTGCCCCCACCGAGGGACAATAAAGAGGAAGAAAATTAAACTTTATTGCCTTCCACTACAGTGAGGAAAGTTGGAAATCCGCTGAGGTGGATGTTCATGTTAATTTTTATGTAGCTGTGTGTCTTGTTGCATTTTTGCTGTGTTGCTGTAGGGTAATATGAGTTTCACTGTACCTTAATTGGTACATGTGACAATAAACAGACCTTTGAATCTTTGAACATTTAAAAGACATTTGGACAGGTACTTGGATAGGAAAGGATTACAGGGATATGGGCTACATACAGGCAGGTGGAACTAGCGTAGATAGGAAATCTGGTCTGTACAGGCTAGTTGGGCAGAACAGAAGTAGACAAATATGCTGGAGAAACTCAGCGGTTGAGGCAGCATCTATGGAGCGAAGGAAATAGGCAACGTTTTGGATCGAGGCCTTTCTTCAAACTTTCCATGCAGTATGACTGTAGGTCTGATTAGAGATAGTCAGTGAGCAGGGCAGTTTCTATGGACTTCAGATGACCATTGACCATGGTAGGATAGTGTGGAAGGTTAGATCACATGGAATCCAAGGCAAGCTACTCAATTGGATTCAAGATTGGCTTGGAGGGAGGAAGGAGTCAATGGGTAGTTTTGGAGCACAGTTTTCCTCATTGGAGGCCTGTGACCAGTGGAGTGATCCCCACAATCCTGTGCCCATCCGCCTGCCCCCTCCCTTGACACCCATAACCCTTCCTTGCTCTCTCCTCTGCCCCCTCCCTGCTGCCCTGCCCCAGACCCCCCTCCCTCCCCTCCAGCCCCAGACCCCCCTCCCTCCCCTCCAGCCCCAGACCCCCTCCCTCCCCTCCAGCCCCAGACCCCCCCCCTCCAGCCCCAGACCCCCCTCCCTCCCCTCCAGCCCCAGACCCCCCTCCCTCCCCTCCAGCCCCAGACCCCCCTCCCTCCCCTCCAGCCCCAGACCCCCCTCCCCTCCAGCCCCAGACCCCCCTCCCCTCCAGCCCCCTCCCCCCCCTCCCCTCCAGCCCCAGACCCCCCTCCCCTCCAGCCCCAGACCCCCCTCCCCTCCAGCCCCAGACCCCCTCCCCTCCAGCCCCAGACCCCCCTCCCTCCCCTCCAGCCCCAGACCCCCCTCCCCTCCAGCCCCAGACCCCCCTCCCCTCCAGCCCCAGACCCCCCTCCCTCCCTCCCCTCCAGCCCCAGACCCCCCTCCCTCCCCTCCCCTCCCCCTCCCCTCCAGCCCCAGACCCCCCTCCCCTCCCAGACCCCCCCCCTCCCTCCCCTCCAGCCCCAGACCCCCCTCCCTCCCCTCCAGCCCCAGACCCCCCTCCCCTCCCCTCCAGCCCCAGACCCCCCTCCCCTCCCCTCCCTCCCCTCCCCTCCCCTCCAGCCCAGACCCTCCCCTCCAGCCCCAGCCTCCCCTCCAGCCCCAGACCCTCCTCCCTCCCTCCCCTCCAGCCCCAGACCCCCCTCCCCTCCCTCCTCCCTCCCCTCCCCTCCCCCCCCTCCTCTCCAGCCCCAGACCCCCCTCCCTCCCTCCCTCCCCTCCCTCCCCTCCCCCCAGACCCCCTGCCCCAGACCCCCCTCACCTCACATCCACCCGCTCATCTCCATCTCCATCTCCATCTCCATCTCCATCTCCATCTCCATCGCATCCCAGGCCCCGGATCCCGGATCCCGGATCCATCCACTCACTCCGGACCCGCCTCTATTGTCTCTCTCTCTCTCCCCGCTCCATCGGCGACCGTTAAACCGTCACCCTCCTGGACAGAGCTCGCGCTGCCTGACGGCGTGACGTAGTGGGGGCGGGGAGTGGACCTGACGGCGTGACGTAGTGGGGGGCGGGGAGTGTACCTGACGGCGTGACGTAGTGGGGGGCGGGGAAAGTCTACCTGACGGCGTGACGTAGTGGGGGGCGGGGAGTGGACCTGACGGCGTGACGTATGGGGGGCGGGGAAAGTCTACCTGACGGCGTGACGTAGTGGGGGGCGGAGTGTCTACCTGACGGCGTGACGTGGTGGGGGGCGGGGAAAGTCTACCTGACGGCGTGACGTTGTTGGAGGCGGGGAGTGTACCTGACGGCGTGACGTGTGGGGGGCGGGGAAAGTCTACCTGACGGCGTGACGTAGTGGGGGCGGGGAGTGTACCTGACGGCGTGACGTAGTGGGGGGCGGGGAAAGTCTACCTGACGGCGTGACGTAGTGGGGGCGGGGAAAGTCTACCTGACGGCGTGACGTAGTGGGGGGCGGGGAGTGTACCTGACGGCGTGACGTAGTGGGGGCGGGGAGTGTACCTGACGGCGTGACGTAGTGGGGGCGGGGAGTGTACCTGACGGCGTGACCTGGTGGGGGCGGGGAAAGTCTACCTGACGGCGTGACGTGGTGGGGGCGGGGAAAGTCTACCTGACGGCGTGACGTATGGGGGGGGAGGGTCCTATCTGACGGCATGACGTTGGGCGGAGTTCAGGACCACCAGACGGCGTGACGTGTGGGGAATCCCGCGGACTATCCGACGCGTGACGTGTGGGGAATCCCACGGCTGCTTGACGTGTGACACATGAGGGGAATCCCACGGAGAGCCCGGGGCTGGGGGTGGAGGCGGAGTCTGGGACCGAATGTCCATCAAAGAGCGGGGCTCTGTTCCCGGGGAGGGTCTCCGTTCCTTCAGAGAGAGCGGGGGGAGTGAGGAGAGGGGGCAGCTCCACCAGCCGAGTGTCCACAGCAAAGATTATAGAGCAGGGCAAGATGCTCCACTCCGAGACGTAAACCAACGCACTGATGTACAAATGTAGAAAAGATAGCACATTTATGACAAGTTTCCAAAAATGGCATCAGAATACACGAAATCATTTTGTGTAACGGTTGTCGAGTGGTGTCCACCAGTGACCTGGTTGGCACAGGAAGTGCACGTATTTCTCATTCCTTTCTATGTTGGTGAATACCACATGGAACAATAAAATTGCAAACACCATTTCCACTTCATTCATCTGATCATGTACTGGAATACTGCTTTGCTTCAGCACACAGAACATAGTAGGCATTTACTACAAAACAGATCAGTGTGTCCATATACCATAATATTAATATATACACACATGAATAAAAAAACTGATGAAGTGCAAATAACAGATAATGGGTTATAAATAATCAGAGTTTTGTCCGAGCCAGGTTTAATAGCCTAATGGCTGTGGGGAAGTAGCTATTCCTGAACCTGGTTGTTGCAGTCTTCAGGCTCTTGTACCTTCTACCTGAAGGTAGCAGGGAGATAGGTGTGTGGCCAGGATGGTGTGGCCAGGATGGTGTGGGTCTTTGATGATACTGCCAGCCTTTTTGAGGCAGCGACTGCGATAAATCCCCTCGATGGAAGGAAGGTCAGAGCCGATGATGGACTGGGCAGTGTTTACTACTTTTTGCAATCTTTTCCTCTCCAGGGCGCTCAAGTTGCCGAACCAAGCCACGATGCAACCGGTCAGCATGCTCTCTACTGTGCACCTGTAGAAGTTAGAGAGAGCCTTCCTTGACAAACCGACTCTCCGTAATCTTCTCAGGAAGTAGAGGCGCTGATGAGCTTTCTTGATAATTGCATTAGTGTTCTCGGACCAGGAAAGATCTTCAGAGATGTGTACACCCAGGAATTTGAAGCTCTTGGCCCTTTCAACCATCGACCTGTTGATATAAACGGGGCTGTGGGTCCCCATCCTACTCCTTCCAAAGTCCACAATCAGTTCCTTGGTTTTGCTGGTGTTGAGGGCCAGGTTATTGCGCTGGCGCCATGTGGACAGTTGCTCGATCTCTCTTCTATACTCCGACTCATCCCCATCAGTGATACGTCCCACAACAGTGGTGTTGTCAGCGAACTTGAATATGGAGTTCGCACTGTGACTGGCTATGCAGTCATGAGTATAGAGTGAGTACAGCAAGGGGCTGAGCACGCAGCCTTGAGGTGCTCCCGTGCTGATTGTTATCGAGGCTGACACATTTCCACCAATACGAACAGACTGTGTTCTGTGAATGGGGAAGTCGAGGATCCAATTGTAGAGGGATGCGCAGAGACCCAGTTCTACGAGTTTGGTAACCAGCTTGGAGGGGATGATTGTGTTAAATGCCGAGCTGTAATCGATGAATAACAGGCTGACATATGAGCTTTTATTGTCCAAGTGGTCCAGTGTGGAGTGGAGGGCCAGCGAGGTCGCATCCACCGTTGATCTGTTGTGGTGGTAAGCGAATTGCAGTGGGTCCAGGTTTTTGTCGAGGTAGGAGTTGATTTTCTCCATGATCAACCTCTCAAAGCACTTCATCACCACCGGCGTTAGTGCCACTGGTCGATAGTCATTGAGGCACATCACCTTACTCTTCTTGGGCACTGGAATAATTGATGCCCTTTTAAAGCAGGTGGGGACCTCAGACCTCAGAAGTGAGAGGTTGAAAATGTCCGTAAAGACTCCAGCCAGTTGGTCTGCACAGGTTTTTAGAACACGACCGGGTTACCATCAGGACCAGGTGCTTTTCGGGGGTTCACCCCTCTGAAGGATTACCTGATGTCGGCCTCTGTGACTGAGACTGAAATGCCATCATAGCGAATGGGGGCTCGGGAAGGCACATCAGTATTCTCCCTATCAAAGCGTGCGTAAAACGCATTGAGCTCGTCAGGGAGTGATGTTTCACCGACATTCGAGCTGCTTCCTGGTTTCGCCTTGTAGGAGGTGATTGCATCCAGGCCCCGCCACAGCTGCCGAACATCTGTCTCATCATCCAGTTTGGAGCAGGTCCCTTTTGGCCTTTTTGATGGCCTTACCAAGGTCGTATCTGGACTTCATGTAGGCCACTGTATCATCGGACATGAATGCCCGGTGTCTGGACCTCAGAAGAGTGCGGATCTCAAAGTTCATCCAAGATTTCTGATTAGGAAACACTCGGAAGGTTTTTGTAGGGATGCAGTCCTCCACACATTTCTTTAAAAAGTCTGTAACGACTGTGGCGTATTCGTTCAAGTCCATTGCCGAGTCCTTGAACATTGCCCAGTCTACAGACTCCAAACAGTCCTGGAGTTGTTCCTCTGAAAAAGACTACAAAAAGTTGTGACCACTGCCCATATAACCATATAACCATATAACAATTACAGCACGGGAACAGGCCATCTCGACCCTTCTAGTCCGTGCCAAACACGTATTCTCCCCAGTCCCATCTACCTGCGCTCAGACCATAACCCTCCATTCCTTTCCCGTCCATATAACTATCCAATTTATTTTTAAATGATAATAACGAACCTGCCTCCACCACCTTCACTGGAAGCTCATTCCACACAGCCACCACTCTCTGAGTAAAGAAGTTCCCCTTCATGTTACCCCTAAACTTCTGTCCCTTATTTCTCAAGTCATGTCCCCTTGTTTGAATCTTCCCTACCCTCAGTGGGAAAAGCTTGTCCACGTCAACTCTGTCTATCCCTCTCTTAATTTTAAAGACCTCTATCAAGTCCCCCCTTAACCTTCTGCGCTCCAAAGAATAAAGCCCTAACTTGTTCAACCTATCTCTGTAACTTAGTTGCTGAAACCCAGGCAACATTCTAGTAAATCTCCTCTGTACTCTCTCTATTTTGTTGACATCCTTCCTATAATTAGGCGACCAAAATTGTACACCATACTCCAGAATTGGGGGGGGATGGGAGGCGGGGACACCCGCGAATGGGCATCTTGGCCAGCCCCAGGAGCAAACCAAGAGGGAGATCCCCCTCCCACCCCGATCGGCCCTCCCCTCTAGCTGCCTTGTGTCCAAACACCAGGATCGTGGGACTAAAACACAACCAGATCTTGAGGAACACCGTTCTGTGTCTTTAGTTTCATGTTGATTACAGTTCCAGAGTAAACATGCTGTTCACAGAATGTTGCAATAGTCAATAGTCAATCGACAACAGGTGCAGGAGGAGGCCATTCAGCCCTTAGAGCCAGCACCGCCATTCACTGTGATCATGGCTGATCATCCACTATCCGTACCCCATTCCTGCCTTCTACCCATATCCCCTGACTCTGCCATCTTTAAGAGCTCCATCTAACTGTCTCTTGAAAGCATCCAGAGAATTGGCCTCCACTGCCTTCTGAGGCAGAGAATTCCACAGGTTCACAACTCTCTGTATGAAAATGTTTTTCCTCATTTCCGTTCTAAATGGCCAACCCCTTGTTCTCAAACTATGGCCCCTGGGTCTGGACTCCCCCAACATCGGGAACATGTTTCATGCCTCCAGTGTGTCCAAACCCTTAATATTCATCTATCTGTCTGTCTGTCTGTCTGTCTGTCTGCCTGTCTGTCTGTCTGTCTGTCTGTCTGTCTGTCTGTCTGTCTGTCTGTCTGTCTGTCTGTCTGTCTGTCTGTCTGTCTGTCTGTCTGTCTGTCTACCTCTATGATTTTTCACCAGTTCACTCACCGTTCTCCTGTGCTGTGAGCATACCAAGTTTCGTTCTGATCCGTAGAATGTCATAAAAGTTAACGAGGTTTAAAAATCTTAAAAACCACGAGTGCGCAGATCGATTTCTTCTGCCAGTCAGCGCCACGTAGATTAGTCTCTTCCCCTGTAACTCCCAGGGGCGATCCACCCTTTCCTGCGCCATCGCTTCTTTACTGGAGCTGAGGATGGTCTGTGGAGGTTTCCAACTGGACACAATTTTCGGAGGAACCCGAAGCGACCCGAAGCAGCGCAGCCCCAAGCAGCCCAGCCTCAAGCAATCCAGCCTCAAGCAGCCCAGCCCCAAGCAGCCCAGCCCCAAGCAGCCCAGCCCCAAGCAGCCCAGCCCCAAGCAACCCAGGCCCAAGCAACCCAGCCCCAAGCAGCCCAGCCTCAAGCAGCCCAGCCCCAAGCAGCCCAGCCGCAAGCAGCCCAGCCTCAAGCAGCCCAGCCCCAAGCAATCCAGCTCCAAGCAGCCCAGCCTCAAGCAGCCCAGCCCCAAGCAGCCCAGCTCCAAGCAACCCAGCTCCAAGCAGCTCAGCCCCAAGCAGCCCAGCCCCAAGCAGCCCAGCCCCAAGCAACCCAGCCCCAAGCAACCCAGCCCCAAGCAGCCCAGTTGCAAGCAGCACAGCCCCAAGCAGTCCAGCTCCAAGCAGCCCAGCTCCAAGCAGCCCAGCTCCAAGCAGCCCAGCCCTAAGCAGCCCCGCCTCAAGCAGCCCAGCCTCAAGCAGCCCAGCCCCAAGCAACCCAGCTCCAAGCAGCCAAGCTCCAAGCAGCCCAGCCCCAAGCAACCCAGCTCCAAGCAGCCCAGCCCCAAGCAGCCCAGCCCCAAGCAACCCAGCTCCAAGCAGCCCAGCCCCAAGCAACCCAGCTCCAAGCAGCCCAGCCTCAAGCAGCCAAGCCCCAAGCAGCCAAGCCCCAAGCAGTCCAGCGTCAGAGACCTGACCCAGCCCAGTTTCGGAGACCCTGCCCAGCCCAACCCAGCGTGGGAGTCCCAGCCTAGAGTCGGAGACCCAGCGCAACCCAGCCCTGAGTCGCAGACCCAGCCCAGACCAGCTCAGCCCAGAGTCGCAGACCTAGCCCAGCCCTGGCCTGAGCTGGAAATGTCACCGATGTCACCAAACGGAAAGCGGAGACTCTGATCCCGGCGGATGAGAATGACCAGCGAGCAGCGCCCACAGTGAGCGCCTATTGCACCGACAATTCCAGCCACTACCCCTCAGGTTCCCCTCGCTGGCTCCTCCCCCATCCCCCATGATACCCCCCTTCTCCCCATGGCTCTTCCCCCATCTATTCTCCGAGCTCCCTCCCCCTACCACCGGCCCCCCATCCACACACCTCTGCCCCAATACAACCCCCCTCGCCCATACATCCCTCCCCCCCACAAGCCCTCCTGCCGACACACACACCCCACACACACCCCACCCACACTCACACCCCACCACCCCCCGCCCTAAAATTCAACATCCCCTGGCTGAAGAAATTCCTCCTCATCTCTATTCTTTTGTTAAGATATTTTATTCTCTGGCTGTGCCCTCTGGTCCCAGACTCTCCCATTACTGGAAACATCCTCTCCACAGCCACTATCCAGGCCTATCATTATTAGGAAGGTTTCAATGAGTGCCCCCCTCTACCCCCATTCATCCTAAACTCCTGTGAGTACAGACCCAGAGCCATCAAAAGCTGCTCATACATTAACCCAGTCCCCCCAGGGATCATTCTCGTAAACATTTGGACCTTCTCCAAAGCTAGCACATCCTTCCTCAGATAACGGGTCTCAAATCTGCTCACAATATTCAAATTGTGGCCTGACCAGCACCTTATAAAGAGTTCGTATTTACATCCTTGCTTTTATATTCTATTCCTTTTTGTTTAGTTTAGTTTTAGTTTAAAGACACAGTACAGAAAGAGACCCTTTGGTGCATCGAGTCTGCACCATCCAGTGATCCCACACATTAACACTATTCTACACACACTAGGGTCAATATGTTTACATTTATACCAAGCTAATTAACTTACAAACCTGTGTTCCTTTGGAATGTGGGAGGAAACCGAAGGTCTCAGAGAAAATTCGCATGGTCACTGGGAGAATGTACAAACTCTGTACAGACAGCACCCGTAGTTGGGATTGATCCTGGGTGTCTGGCTGTAAGCGCTATAAGGAAGCAATTCTGCCGCCTTACGTCATGAATGCTGACATTTTATTGCGTTCCTTACTATCGACTCAAACTGCAAATGAACCTTTTGGGAATCTTGTATCATTACTTTCAAATCCATTTGAACCTCCGATTAGATCATAAGGTCATAGATGATAGCAGGAGAATTAGGCCTTTCGGCCCATCAGATCAACTCCACCAATCACTCATGGCTGATCTATCTCACCCTTCTAACCCCCATTCTCATGTCATTTCCCCATAACCCTTGACACCCAATACTAATCAAGAAGCTATCCATCTCTGCCTTAAAAATATCCATTGACGTGGTGCCCTCCAGCCTTCTGTGGCAAAGAATTCCACAGATTCATCACTCACTGATTGAATAAATTCCACTGCATCTCCTTCCTAAAGGAACATCCTTTAGCACTGAGAATATGACCTCTGGTGCCGGACTCTCCTATGTGAAAACATCCTGTCCACATCAACTCTACCCTAGCCTTTCACTATTCGGTAAGTTTCAATGAGGTCACCCCTCATCCAGCGAGTACGGGCCCAGTGCTCAATATATGTTAACCCACTCATTCCTGGGATTATTCTTGTAAACCTCCTCTGGACCCTCTCCAGAACCAGCACATCCTAACATATTGGACACATGGAGTCGAAAACTGCTCACAATACTCCTGACTGGCCTGACCAGCTCCTTATAGAACCTCAGCATGACATCCCTGGTTTTGTATTCTAGCCCTCTTGAAATAGTCTATATTAGTAAGATTAAACGAGAACTTACCAGTTTGAAGTTTGATCTTTATTTTATGAGGAGGAACGTTGAGGGACTACGTGAAGAACCCCGCCTACGGCGCATGCGTGTCATTCTTCAAAGCAGCGGTGTGAGGTCACAGATAGAAAATAATGACCTAAGATAGTAAGATTATTAAAGAGATACCAGTTTAAGATATGACCATATAAGGGTGGGAGCGGAGGGCACGTAGTCCCTCAACGTTCCTCCTCATAAAATAAAGATCAAACTTCAAACTGGTAAGTTCTCGTTTAATCTTACTATTTTACTTCGGAGTCACGTGAGTGACTTCGTGAAGACTTCAAAGCTCTGTGACCTCATGCCGTGGAACGAGTCCAATTTTCACAACTGCCTTGGTAGTTTGGGAGAAATTGTTACTGGTATTTTAAAAAAAAACACAATGATACCAACATTTTTAAGCAAAAATTGTAAATAATATTGATTAAATCAATTTATAAACCTTATAAGCTTCAGGTGTAAATTAAATAGAACTCAAAATTTTTCCCCGAAAACGTTTCTTCTTTCCTAACTGGTTTGTTGTAATATGTGCGAAACGTTTTCTCTGATGACCATCCTGCAGTTCTGAGGATATTGTCCATCGGTACCTCCAGGCGATTAGCTGCTGATGTAGATGCAGCCCTGGTGGAGTGAGATTTGAATACATTAGTGTCCACTCCTGCCTGAACTAAGCAATATCTCAGCCACCGTGAAATGGTCTGAGTCGAGACTTTATGGTATGGCTTCTTATGGCTAATTAAAAGAGCCTTTTCATTGCCTCTGATAGCCTTCATTCTGTCCATATATAACATGATGTGTTTTACTACACAGAGACGTTCATCCTGTGGATAGGCTATGAACTCTATCACCTGACCCGCTGATCCTGGTCTATTGTGCTTAATAAGGCCCTGGATCATGAAAATCAGCCTTCCTGTCGCCTCCGTCAAGTTATCCAATCTTAACTTCTGTAATGACTGGACCCTTTGCGCTGTGACCAGCGCCATAAGCATAACCATTTTCATAGTTAGATAGTTTAGCGGTAATGCCGTAGCCGGTGACCAATTCCGTAACATTTTTTAGGACTACGCTTACATCCCAGATTTGGCTATATCTAGCCCTTGGTGGGTTAGTGTTAAAGATGCCTCGTAGCAGTTTTATTACTAGAGGATGTGAGCCGACACCCTGTCTTTCTGTGCCTTCCCATAAATAACTGGACAAGGCACTCTCTGTGCTGCTGTGATCATGTCCACAGTTCTATCAGATAAACCCATATGCCGAAATGGTTCCTTCAGAGTCTACAACCCAATAAATTTAGATAATTATGGCAAGGATGGCTGTCCCCAGTCACCGGATGCACCAGCAACTGAGGACTATGTTTTAAAGTAATATATGGTGTAAGCACCAAATCCTGCAGCACCGAGAACCATGGTTGGGTAGGCCAATCAGGTACTATGAGAATCCCAGATGCCGAGTCTAGCTGAATTTTCCTTAGTACCCGATTGATGAGGCAGAAAGGAGGAAATGCATAAATGAACCATTTCCCCCCAGTGCAAAGAGAATGCATCTGTAGCTTCCGCCTCAGGATCTGGTTCCCATGATATATACCTAGGTTACTGATGATTTAACCTGGATGCAAAAAGATCAATATCCGGCCTTCCGTACTTTGCTGTGATATCAGCAAATATCTTTCTGTCTAACATCCATTCCGTATTTTCATTAAATTTTCGTGACCTGGCGTCTGCCACTGAATTAAGTATCCCTGGTAGATACGTAGCCGATAACCAAATATTCCTTTGGATACACCATTCCCAAATATGGTTTGCCAATTCATCACAGGATATTGATATATTTCCACCCATATGATTTATATATGCCACCACCGTGGTATTGTCTATCTGCAATCTAACATGCTGGTTAATCATTCCCGAGCAATAAGATTTTAAACCATAAAAAGCACTCAACATTTCTAAGTAATTTATACCCTTTGTGGTAAGTAGGTTAGTTTCCTGTATATTCCATCTCCCTCCAGAGCTCGAGATGGTATCCGTTGCTCCCCAACCCAGTGCACTGGCATCTGTTTGTAATACCACAGATGGGTTTGGAATAACTATTGGGTTGGAGCTATATATAACATTTTGTTCCCACCATTGTAGTTCTTTTATAGCTCTAATTGTTAGCTCCCCGTAAATTTTGGTAATGCAATCGTCCAAATTGAATGGCAGGAAACGTGGCTATAATTTTCCCAATAATCCTGGCTACCCGTCTAATGGATGGTTTAACGGTATTAATAAGCTCTGTGCAATCCTTTTGGAACTCAGTGGCTTTCCCTATAGGTAAAGTCACTAACATATCAAGTGTGTTAATAGTGAACCCCAAGTAATCAATATTAGTTGCAGGTGTTAATCTTGACTTAATTGGATGGATAATGAATCCCAGCTGTTCCATCAATTTTCTTGTGGCAACCACTGCTCTACTAGCCAATTCATAAGTTTTCCCCACAATCAAGATATCCATTTTAAAATGAGCATATTGTACAAACTTATTAAGTGTTGATAAATCAATAATTATCCGGCAACCCCCATCTTTCTTATGTCTAATGAATATATTTGAGACAAATTCCTGTTGTTCATGTTTGGTTTTTTCCATTACTCCTTTCGTGAACAACCTTTGTATTTCAATTTTTGCTTTAGCTCTGTCTAATTTGGTAAGCATATAAGTTCTGTCCGGTGTATGTTGTACTGGAGGTTCTTGTATGTGTATAAACTCTATAAGATATCCCTTAATACTGCTAAGGATATACCTATCCACAGTTAACTTACACCATGCTTCCAAATGAAATTGCAACCTCCCTCCAAGTTCTGTGCTCCTTATTAATTTTTGAGGCACAGACCCACCTACCTCCATGGTTATCGGTGGTGTTACTTTCTTGGTCTTAACCGAGGTTGCGGAGGGCCTTGAGGTTGAAAGTGGGGTAAATGTTGAAGTGGAGGCTTCCGCATTTTCCATTGTGGGCGTCCCGGGCCAACCCCTAAAAAAAAAAGGACGCTGTTGCTGGTTTCCTCTGGCCTCTCTCCAATTTTTCGTACTATACATACTAGTACTTGCTTTTTTAGTCGTCCCATAAGGATGATACCGTTTTCCGACATATCCTTTGGTCGCTTTTATTAGGCCCAACGTTTTGGCCTCTTCCTCCAAATCTTTGACCTGTTTTGATAGGTCACCCCCAAACAACAAATTTTGAGGTTTTATGGCTTTCTGTTTGCACAGGATTGCAAATTTTGGGTCTAACGTTGGCTGAATAGCCCCTTTCCTGATGTTGTTCAGTTCAAATTGAACATTGCAAAACAGTGCTAAATCGTCTTTCATGTCATTGGACATATCCACATTTTCCAGCGTACGGGCCAAAGCTGTTATACCCGCCGAGAGTCCTTTACTAGCATTCTGTATTTTTATATCCAGACTCCGAATATCCTGCCCCACGTGTCTCCAAATGCTTCGGTTCACCTTGGGTACATTCAGAGCCGCACAATTTCTCGGAGGTAAATGTCTTGCCCATACCTCAGCTAAGGTATCAGTTTTGAGGTGATGGGTCGTCATATAATCAATGCTGGCCGCCATCCTGGCCTCTAGGTCTTTTCCAGTTTCTTCTTGCTGGAAATATGTGTGCACCATGTCCAGCAACTGTGTTCCCTCATCCTCCATATGGGAACGTGGCTCTGACTCTTGTTCAGAGTCCGAGTCAGGCAGCCCTTGAACACCCTCTTCAGATGAGGATGATATGTCCAGCAGCCTTTTCTGGCCATGCTCTGAGGGACTTACACCTGTATGTGTGCGGCTTTTATCCAATTTCTGGAGCCTGACACTATGGAGATGTTCCTCCCACAACCGCTCCAGCCGACTTTCGTGCTCTCCCGCACTAGTCGCTCGCGGGTGTTTCTTTTTAGCCCACCGCTCCTGCCGACTTTCGTGCCCTCGGGCACTAGTCGCACGCGGTTTAAATCGCAACTCGTCGCCATGCCTACCGGCTCTGGTTGCTCCCGGCCGCTGCAAACGCCGTTTTTCGCCGTCCCGGTACTCCTCCAAACAGATAGATGACGGCCCCACATGCTGCAGCCACTCGTACTGTTTTCCGAGCTCTGCAGATGCGATCGCTGCCGGCTGCTCTATGCCCTGCAGCTGGTCATCATCACTGCTATAGAAGTAAGTATTTACCGGCGATTTTTCGGGCTCACTTTCCCAGCGGTTCGTTTTGCGGTTCGCCTTCCCGCCCGGTCTAGAATTAGTTTTTCCCGGCGCGGGGTTTGAATCTGGCACAGCTGGCTCAACGCAAACTGCCTGTGCCGTCGGCTGCTGCTGCGGGTCCCCGGCACCTTTACCGCCGACATCCTGCAGCTTCTTCACAGCCTTTCTGCGTCCTCTATCCATTCCTAAAAAACGGTGAAAATGCAGAATCACTTACCTGCCGTCGACCGGCTTGTTAACTCTCCCGTTCAAGGGGACGTTCTCCCCAGGTCCGACACGTTCAATGCGTGTATGCGATATGACACGCATGCGCCGTAGGCGGGGTTCTTCACGAAGTCACTCACGTGACTCCGAAGTAAAATTAGAAAATAGTCATTGCCTTTATTTCTTCTACCAAAGTGCATGGCCATACACTAAACTTTGCTTGGCTGTCTTGCATTTACCACTTTTTTGCCCAACCTGTCCAAGTCCTTCTGCGAAGTCACTGCTTCTTCAACACGACAAGTCCCTTTGCATATTTTGGTATCTTCATGAAACCTGGCCACAAACCCATCAATTCTATCATTCTGATCATTAGCATATAACATGAAGAGTAGCGGACCCAACACTGGACCCCTGGAAACACCACTAGTTACCAGCAGCCGAACAGAAACTTAGAAACATAGAAAAAAGTTGCAGAAGTAGACCATTCGGCCCTTCATGCCGGCACCGCCATTCAATGTAATCAGGGCTGATCATCCAAAATCAGTACCCCGTTCCTGCGTTCTCTCCATATCCCTTGATTCCATTAGCCCTAAGAACTATATCTAACTCTCTCATGAAAACATTCAGTGAATTGGCCTCCACTGCTTCCGTGGCAGTTAATGCCACAGATTCACAACTCTCTGGGTGAAAAAGTTTTTCCTCATCTCATTCCTAAATGGCCTACCCCTTGTTCTTTAACTGTGACCCCCTGGTTCTGGACTCCTCCAACATCGGGAACATTTTTCCTGCATCTAGCCTGACCAATCCCTTAAGCATTTTATATGTTTCCAAAAGATACCCTCTCATCCTTCGAAGTTACTGTGAATATAAGCCCAGTCGATCACTTTATTCATCATATGTCAGTCCGGCCATTCCGGGAATTAACCTGGTGAACCTATGCTGCATTTCCTCAATAGCAAGAATATCCTTCCTCAAATTAAGTGACCAAAATTGCACACAATACTCCAGGTGTGGTCTCACCAGGATCCCGGAGCCCGGAGTGCTGGACCTGTGGCACCGACATCATGGAGCTGCGGTTTGCGGTGCTCCCAACGCGGGCGGCGCTGATGGACAGCGCGGGGTCCTGCGACTCTGCCCGGCTCGGCGGCTGCGGGCTCGGGGGCTGCGTGCTCGGGAGCTGCGGGCTCGGGGGCTGCGGGCTCGGGGGCTGCGGACACGGGAGCTGCGGACTCGGGGGCTGCGGACACGGGGGCTGCGGGCTCGGGGGCTGCGGGCTCGGGAGCTGCGGACACGGGAGCTGCGGACACGGGGGCTGCGGACACGGGAGCTGCGGGCTCGGGGGCTGCGGGCTCGGGAGCTGCGGACACGGGAGCTGCGGGCTCGGGGGCTGCGGGCTCGGGAGCTGCGGACTCGGGAGCTGCGGACTCGGGGGCTGCGGACACGGGAGCTGCGGACTCGGGGGCTGCGGACACGGGAGCTGCGGGCTCGGGGGCTGCGGACACGGGGGCTGCGGACACGGGGGCTGCGGGCTCGGGGGCTGCGGGCTCGGGGGCTGCGTGCTCGGGGGCTGCGGACACGGGAGCTGCGGGCTCGGGGGCTGCGGGCTCGGGAGCTGCGGACACGGGGGCTGCGGGCTCGGGGGCTGCGGACACGGGAGCTGCGGGCTCGGGGGCTGCGGACACGGGGGCTGCGGACACGGGGGCTGCGGGCTCGGGGGCTGCGGGCTCGGGGGCTGCGGACTCGGGAGCTGCGGACACGGGGGCTGCGGGCTCGGGAGCTGCGGACACGGGGGCTGCGGGCTCGGGAGCTGCGGGCTCGGGAGCTGCGGACTCGGGGGCTGCGGGCTCTGCGGGCTCGGGGGCTGCGGGCTCGGGGGCTGCGGACTCGGGGGCTGCGGGCTCGGGGGCTGCGGGCTCTGGGGCTGCGGTCTCTGCGGGCTCGGGGGCTGCGGGCTCGGGGGCTGCGGACTCGGGGGCTGCGGGCTCGGGGGCTGCGGGCTCGGGGGCTGCGGACTCGGGCTGCGGGAGGCGGCTGATCAGGAGGTCCGGGCCGCTGAGGAGGAGGATGTTCACCGTCGGGGTTCGGCGTCGGCGTTCCACCAGCCCGGCGTGAGGGCCTGAACATCGGGCCACCCGGGGCGGCGACTGCGGGTGCTAGGAAGGCCTCGACCACGAGTGAACATCTGGGAAGAACGGAGTGGAGGCTGGCTGGACTATGGTGCCTTCCTCACCTTGGTGCCACTGCGTTATGTTGTGTCGTGGACTTTCACTGTTTGTGCTTTTTTTTAAATTCTATTTTATTTTTAATATGTTTTATAATTTATTATTATTTATTTATTTTTATTGTTATTTTTATGATACTGCCTGTAAGGGAAATTCATTTCGTTGTCTCTAACTGAGACAATGACAATAAATTTGAATACAATACAATACAAATACAATCTCTTATACATCGGCGAGACCAAACGCAGACTGGGCGATCGTTTCGCGGAACACCTTCGCTCAGCCAGCCTGAACCTACCTGATCTCCCGGTTGCTGAACACTTTAATTCTCCTTACCATTCATAAACAGACCTTCCTGTCCTAGGTCTCCACCATTGTCAGAGTGAGGCTAAATGCATCTCATATTTCGCTTGGGCAGCTTACAGCCTAGTGGTATGATACTGATTTCTCTCACTTCAGGTAGCCCCTGGCATTCCCTCTCTCTCTATCCCTCCCCCACCCAAGTCGCTCTAGCTTCTCGTTTTCACCCGACAAACAGCTAACAGTGGCCTGTTTCCTTTATCATTGTTACGTTTTGCATATCTTTCATTCATTAGTCTTTGTCTCTCCACATCACCGTCTATATCTCTTGTTTGCCTTATCGCTAACCAGTCTGAAGAAGGGTCTCGACCCGAAATGTCACCCTTTCCTTCTCTCCAGAGATGCTGCCTGTCCCGCTGAGTTAAGCTTTTTGTGTCTATCTTCGGTTTAAAACAGCATCTGCTGTTCCTTCCTACACAGTTAGATGGTTACATGGATAGAGCAGGTTTGGAGGGATATGGGGGGGAAGTGTGGGCAGGTGGGACTAGTATAGCTGGGACATGTTGGGCAGTGTGGGGTGAAGTTGGGGTGAAAGGCCTGTTTCCGTGCTGTATTACCATATGACTCTATGACTCTCTCCCATGAGAGTTCTGCACCATCCTCTCTCTGTGATTTCTCCTGCTCTCCGTCTCTATTTTTTGCATTTCTTTCTTTCCTTTCTTCTATATCTCTCTATGTCACCATCTAAACCTCTCCTTTCCATCTCCCCTGATTCTCAGCCTGAAGAAGGGTCTCGACCTGAAACCTCATCCATTCCTTCTCTCCAGAGATGCAGCCTGACCCGCTGAGTTACTCCAGCATAATTTGTCTATCTCCGGGATTGGACGGTTGGGATGCACTGACTGGAATCATTACATGAAACCAACACTGACTGGGGATTAGATGCAGCAACATTCTCCACACAGACCATCTCCCAAGATATCTACACTCATTACTCAACTCACTGTGATATGGGTTTGATGCCAACATTCATTACAAGGGATAAAGAATCGTTTAAAGGTTCAAATGGAAATCGGAATATATATGTCTAAATATGACACAGAAGGCCGTGGAGGCCGTCAATTGATATTGTTTAAGGCAGGGAAAGATAATAGATTCTTGATTAGTACGGTTGTCAGGGGTTATGGGGAGAAGGCGGGGGGGGGGGTAAAACAATCAGATTAATGTGGCGGAGAGCTTAGTATAGTTTGATTTAGTTTAGATATACATCATGGAAACAGGCCCTTCAGCCCACATATACATCATGGAAACTGGCCCTTCAGCCCACATATACATCATGGAAACAGGCCCTTCAGCCCACATATACATCATGGAAACAGGCCCTTCAGCCCACATATACATCATGGAAACAGGCCCTTCAGCCCACATATACATCATGGAAACTGGCCCTTCAGCCCACATATACATCATGGAAACAGGCCCTTCAGCCCACATATACATCATGGAAACAGGCCCTTCAGCCCACATATACATCATGGAAACAGGCCCTTCAGCCCACATATACATCATGGAAACAGGCCCTTCAGCCCACATATACATCATGGAAACAGGCCCTTCAGCCCACATATACATCATGGAAACTGGCCCTTCAGCCCACCTATACATCATGGAAACAGGCCTTTCAGCCCAATATACATCATGGAAACAGGCCCTTCAGCCCACCATTGAAGAGAAAGGTTTCAACTGTTTGAAATTCGAGCATAAGTGTATGACTTCCCAGTGCCAACTCCCTGCTTTCCAACTGTCCCCTTGATAGCTGCCACACGTTCAACAAGCAAGGCTGGCTATGATTTCATGAAGTCCCTCCGTAGATTTGAAGAACTCAAGTACTTACACTTGGTGGATGCAAAAAGCTGGACTAACTAATCCAGAACAAGGGGTCACAGTTTAAAGATAAGGGGGAAGTCTTTTAGGACCGAGATAGAAAAACATTTTTCACACAGAGAGTGGTGAATCTGTGGAATTCTCTGCCACAGAAGGTAGTTGAGGGCAGTTCATTGGCTATATTTAAGAGGGAGTTAGATGTGGCTAAAGGGATCAGGGGATATGGAGAGAAGGCAGGTACAGGACACTGAGTTGGATGATCAGCCATGATCATATTGAATGGCGGTGCAGGCTCGAAGGGCCGAATGGCCTACTCCTGCACCTATTTTCTATGTTTCTATGTTTCTACGGCAGCATCTCTGGAGAGAAGGAACGGGTGAGGTGTCGGGTCAAGACCCTTTTTCAGACTGAGAGTCAGGGGAGATGGAAAGGAGAGGTATAGACGGTGATGTAGAGAGAGATATAGTGTAGGAAGGAACTGCAGATGCTGGTTTAAACTGAAGATAGACACAAACAGCTGGAGTAACTCAGCGGGACAAGGCAGCGCCTATGGAGAGAAGGAATGGGTGATGTTTCGGGTCGAGACCCTTCTTCAGATTTATACATTTGACACACTGTTACACTTATACACAGAAAAAAACCACTTGCTCCTTGATGTGACCATTTAAACGGACCACTCGTGCCCACTGATGCTGGTTTAGTTCAGTTTAGTTACAGCGTGGAAACAGGCTCTTCGGCCTACCGAGTCCGCACCGACCAGCGATCGCCGCACACTAACACTGTCCGACACACACTAGGGACAATTAAAAAAAAAACATTTATACCAAGCCAATTAACCTATAAACTGCACGTCTTTGGAGTGAGTGAGGAAACTGAAGATCTGGGAGAAAACCCACGCAGGTCACGGGGAGAACGTACAAACTCCGCACAGACAGCACCCAGGATCAAACACGGGTCTCTGGTGCTGTGAGGCAGCATTCCTAGTAATCCCATGTTCTCCACGCGGGCGTTATCATTTTCATATCAAAGAGTACACATTGTATTCATCGGCAGGCATACACACACTGCTGGATTTCCAATGCAAGGAACGTCATAGCTTTGCGGGTTCAACTAGTTAGACTGAGGACCATTTGTTCACGTTAAGAGTTAGTTGTTGTTCAGTTCAATTTATTTCAGTTTAGTTTATTGTCACGTGTATCGAGGTACAGTGAAATGCTTTTTGTAGCGTGCTATCCAGTCAGCCGAAAGACAATAGAGGATTACAATCGAGCTGTTTACAGTGTATAGATACATGATAAGGGAATAACGTTTAGTGCAAGGTAAAGTCTGATCAAGGATAGTCCGAGGACCACCAAAGAGGTAGATAATAGTTCAGCACTGCTCTCTGGTTGTGGGAGGATACATAGATACATAAACAATAGGTACAGCAGCAGGCCATTCGGCCCTTCGAGCCAGACCGCCATTCAATGTGATCAGGGTATCATCCACAACCAGTACCCCATTCATGCCCTCTCCCCATATCCCTTGATTCCGCTAGCTCTAAGAATGCCCAGTGAAATGGCCTGCATTCCCTTCTGAGGCAGAGAATTCCACAAATTCACAACTCTCTGGATGAAAAAGTTTTTCCTCATCTCAGTTCTAAATGGCCTACCCCTTATTCTTAAACTGTGGCCCCTGGTTTTGAACTCCCCCAACATCGGGAACATATTTCCTGCATCTAGCGTGTCCAAACCCTTAATAATTTTATGTTTCTGTAAGACACCCTCTCATCCTTCTAAATTCAAGTGAATACAAGCTCAGTTGCTCCATTCTTTCATCATATGACAGTCCCGTCATCCCAGGAATTAAGCTTGCAAACCTATGCTGCACTCCCTGAATTGCAAGAATGTCCTTCCTCAAATTAGGAGACCAAAACTGCACACAATACTCAAGGTGTGGTCTCACCAGAGTGCAGAAGGACATCTTTGCTCCTATATTCAAATCCTCTCGTTATGAAGGCCCACATGCCATTAGCTTTCTTCACTGCCTGCTGTACCTGTATGCTTACTTTCAGTGTCATGCACATAGACACCCAAGTGTTGTTGCTCCTCCCCTTTTCCTAATCTGACACCATTCAGATAATAATCTGTCTTCTTGTTCTTGCCACCAAAGTGAATAAACTCACATTTATCCACATTATGCTGCATCTGCCATGCATCTGCCCACTAACCCAACCTGTCCAAGTCACCCTGCATCCTCATAGCATCCTCTTCACTGTTCACGCTGCCACCCATGTTTGTGTCATCTGCAAATTTGCTAATGTTACTTTTAATTCCTTCATCTAAATCAATAATTTATATTGTAAATATCTGCGTTCCCAGCACCAAGCCTTGCGACACCTCACGAGCAAAGATCCTATAGCGGAGCAAGATAGACCACTCCTGCAAAATCCAATGGACTGATGTGTAGTACACAACACAGCCCACTAGTCACTGCCTGCCATTCTGAAAGGGACCTGTTAATCCCTACTCTTTGTTTCCTGTCTGCCAACCAATTTTCTGTCCATGTCAATACCCTAACCCCAATACCACGTGCTCTAATTTTGCAAACTAATCTCCTGTGTGGGATCATATCAAAAGGTTTCTGATAGTCCAGGTACACGACATCCACAGGATGTATTTATTTATTTTATTTATTTAATTCTTATTTCGAACAGAATAAAAGAATAAAAAGCAAGTGTGAAACAGCATACAAAAAACAAAACAAGAATATTTATCAAGTGTCATAAACAATATCTATAAATAAATGAAATCGTATGTGTCCGAAAAGGAGCAGGAAGAAGCCAAAGCTTATTAATTCCCACCCCTTATTCAACTGCTTATAATGACCTTATACAAATTTAGCAGCTACATGTACACCATATGTACACCAGTAGCTATATGTACACCAAATTATTTACATTTATACACTAATCAAATATTTACAAAGCCATACAAGAAAGAGAGAAAAAAAGAAAAAAGAAAAGAAAAAACCCTAATATACTATACAGTATCTTAGTCATATATACAACCCATCACCCTATAATCACCCATCCCAATACAATCAGTACAACAAATATCCCACTCACAATCACCTATCCTCATCCCAATATCCTTTTAAACAAGTGTTTTTGTACAACTTTTTAAACTGAATTATGCTTGTGCTAAGTTTTATCTCCTGTTCCAAACCATTCCACAAATTCACACCACAGATTGCTATGCACATACTTTTAAGAGTTGTTCAGACATTGAGTTTTTTAAATTATGTTCCCCTCTCAAATTATACCCACCCTGTCTTTCCATAAACAGTTTTTGTATATTTCTTGGAAGTAAATTATTTCTTGTTTTTTACATGATTTGCGCAGTCTTAAATTTAACCAGATCGGTGAACTTCAGTGTATGTGACTTTAAGAATAATAAATTGGTATGTTGAAGATATCCAACCATATTGATAATTCTTATTGCTCTTTTTTGTAATGTGCATAACGGCTGTAAGTTGGTTTTGTAGGTGTTACCCCATATCTCCACACAGTAACTCAGATATGGCAATGTGAGTGTACTATACAGAGTATGGAATAATTTGTGGTCCAGAATGTGTCTTGATTTTCCCAATATTGCTACAGACTTTGCCAGTTTTGCTTTGACGTGGTTTATATGTGGTTTCCAGCAGATTTTGTGGTCTAAGATCACACCAAGAAATGTATTTTCATATACTCTTTCTATACTTATGTTATCTATTTTCAATTGTACTCAGGATGGTTCAGTTGCCTGATAACAGCTGGGAAGAAACTGCCCCTGAAGCTGGAGGCGTGTGTTTTCACACTTCCATACCTTTTGCCTGATGGGAGAATGTTAAATATTTAACACTGGAAGAGAACTAGCTTGTCTCTATCTTCACTGAAGACCCGACTCCAGTGAATACACATCACCAGATTAAATATTAAACATGTAAGTAGGAACCGCAGGTGCTGGTTTACAAGGAAGATAGACACAAAGTGCCAGAGTAACTCAGTGGGTCAGGTAGCATCCCTGGAGAGAAGGAACTGGTGACGTTTCGGGTTGAGACCCATCTTCAGACCTGGAGGGTCCCGACCTCGACCCTAATGAAGACTCATAAATTGATGTTCAATAGTGATAAGAACACAATTAGGCCATTCGGCCCATCAAGTCTACTCCGCCATTCAATTGTGGTCGATCCATCTCTCCCTCTCAACCACATTCTCCTGCCTTCCCCCCATAGCCCTAGATGACCCGAAAAGTCACCTGTTCCTTTTCTCCAGAGATGCTGCCTGACCCGCTGAGTTACTCCACCATTTTGTGTCTATCTTCACCAGTTTAAACCACGGGGCAGGTTAATTTTTCACACGGGCGGCTAGGGGTGGTGATAGAAATAGATGCAATCATGTTTTTTGTAATTTAGTTAGATATGGATTGGAGGAATAATGGATTATGTACAGGCAGTTAGTTTCATAAGTTCTATGAGAAGAATAAGGATATTCGGCCCATCAACTACTCTGCCACTCAATCATGGCTAATCTATCTTTCCCTCTCAATACCCAATCTCCTGCCTTACCCCCATAACTCCTGACACCCGTGCTAAATATCCATTGACTTGGCCTCCACAGACGTCTGCTGTCATACTATCCAGCACATATACGGTGGGCCGAAGGGCTTGTTCCTGTGCTGTAACATGGTGAATTATCCGTGGATTGTCACCATGTCGTGGTGGAGAAGCTTGTGTGGTCTTGAGATACTGAGAGCAATGCCGTCTGGAGCTATGCTCCTAGTAGGGCCATCCATGGCGGTAAGGTCGAGAGGGAGGTCTCTGACAAAGAGCAATCCAAACAAGACCACAACAGTGGAACATGCGGAGGATGATGGCTGACCTTAGTGGAGCGACACAACGGCTGGGAAGGCGGATGAAGGCTGCAGCAGAAAAGGGTCTCCGGTCGTCTTGGACTCCATGCCAATAGATCCTGACCAAGATCTGTCAAGGACCGTGTGGTGGTCGTATGGCCTACTCCTGCACCTATTATCTAAGTTTCTATAGGCTCTATCCCCTCTCCCAATTCCTCCGTCTATGCCGCATGTGCGCTCAAGATGAAGTTGTCCATACCAGGACATCTGAGATGTCCTCATTCTTTAGGGGACAAGGGTTCCCCTCTCCCATCATAGATGAGGCCCTCACTCGTGTCTCCTTGGTACCTTGCAGCTCTGCCCTTGTTCCCCCTACCCCTAGTGCTCACCTTTCACCCCATCAGCTGTTGCATACAGTACATAATCCTCCGAAATGTCCCCCTCCTCCAACAGGATCCCACCACTAGCCACATTTTCCCATCTCCACCCCTTTCCGCCTTCCGCAGAGACCATTCCCTCCACAACTCCCTGGTTAACTCATCCCTTCCCACCCAAAGCACCACCTCTTTAGGTAACTTTCCCTGCAACTGCAGAAGATGCAACACCTGTCCCTATACCTCCTCCCTCGACTCTGTCCAGGGACCCCAACAGTTCTTTCAGGCTAGGCAGAGGTTCACTTGCACCTCCTCCAACCTCATCTACTGTATCTATGTTCAAGATGTAGACTCTTATACATCGGCGAGGCCAAACGTAGATTGAGCCATCATTTCACTGAACACCTTCGTTCAGTCCGCTGAACCGACCCGATTGCTAAACACTTCAATTCTCCTTCCCATTCCCACACAGACCTTTCTGTCCTCGGTCTCCTCCATTGTCAGAGTGAGGCTGAACACAAATTGGAGGAACAGCACCTCATATTTCGCTTGGGCAGCTGACAGCCCAGGGGTATGAATTTTCATTACTCTAACTTCAGGTAGCCCCGGCATTCCCTCTCTCTATCCCTCCCCCACCCAAGTCACACTAGCTTCCCGTTTTCACCTAACAAACAGCTAACTGTTTCCTTTATCTACGTTACTTTTTTTGCATATCTTTCACTCATTTGTTCTATATCTCGCAACATCGTTGCCAATACCTCACGTTTCCCTTATTCCTAACCAGTCTGTAGAAAGGACCTCGGCCCGAAATGACACCCATTCCTTCTCTCCAAAGATGCTGCTGGTCCCGCTGAGTTACTCCAGCTTTTTGTGTCTATCTTCAGTTTAAACTAGCATCTGTAGTTTCTTCCCACACACTTCTCTGTCCCCTGTCCAGCTTTGACAACATCTTTCCTGTAACATGCTGCCCAGAGCTGTTATTCTATCTATGACCCCAATTACACCGCAACCCCATGGATGAGATCCCTGGCTGTAATTGATAGATTTACAAAACCATAGAGTGATACAGCATGAAAACAGGCCCTTCAGCCCAACTTGCCCACACCGACTAACATGTCTCAGCTACACTGGTCCCACGTGTCCACATTGGGTCCATATCCTGCCAAACCTGTCCTATCCATGTCCCTGTCTAACTGTTTCCTAAACGTTGGGATAGCCCCCACCTCAACTATCTACTATGACAGCTTGTTCCATACACCCACCACCCTTTATGTGTAACCGTTACCCCTCAGATTTCCACTAACAAATTTCCCTTTCACCTTAAACTTTGTCCACTGGTCCTTGTTCCACCTACTCTGGGCAGGAGACTCTGTGCCTCTGTGATTCTGGGACATTCCCCTGCATTGTGGACCTGGATCCTCACCATTGATGGTCATCCCCAGCTGATGATGTAGCAGGTGCCCAGGAGCGATGGTCCGTCTCCGCGCCCAGGGGCAGCAACACGGGCTCCAGGTTGGTGGCGAACCTGATGCACAGCTTGAGGTGGAGTAAGGTCACGTCGTCCACGAAGGTGGTGGTGTTGAAGCCCGTGTGGCCCCGTATCTCGGACACTCTGTGTCTCTCACCGTCTTTGTGTTTGAGGTTGATGGTCCCCATCTCCACCGAGAGGCTGTTTGTGCTGTTGGGGGAGAGGAGAGACCACAGACAGAGACACACACTTGCACACACACATGCACACACACGCACTCAATCGTATACACACGCGTGCACAAACACGCACCAACATGCACACACGTGCGTACGAGCACACTCGCAATGCCACACATGCGCGTGTACACACACACTCACACACGCACACACACAGAGCCTTGGCAGGGTGGCAGGGTGGCACAGCAGTGCCAGAGACGTGGGTTCAATCCTGACTATGGGTGCTGTCTGTAGGCGCTTGGGCAGCTTTGCATCCAGTGGTATACTTTTGATTTCTCTAACTTCAAGTAACCATTGCATCCCCCCTCTCCCCATTCCTCCCCCACACACGCGTACCGGCTTCAAACTATAATCATGTATTGCCTTTGTGTTGACCGGTCAGTATACAATATAAGCTTTCCACTGTAGCTTGTACACGTGACAATAAATTAAACTGAAACGGAAGTCGTCTTGTTGAGTCTTATTGTCAATAACTCGTTTTCCCCTGGGCCACAGTTAACAATGACCTGTTGATCTGTGGTTTCATTTCCTACTGCTGTTGCAGAGTGACTTCTCCTCGTCCTAGAAGCACAACCCCATTGGCAGCTCCTGACTACAGGCCACTCTGCCCACTGTCCGCCTGCCAGCCCCTCTGACTCACCCAGACTCTGAGACAAGGGGGTTGTAGGTTTGAGACCAACTCCAACCCTTTCCCTTCTGAGGTGTCACTCTCTCTCACCTCTCCCTCCCTCACCTCTCCTTTTACCCCTCCCTCTCTCACCTCCACCTCTCTCTCTCACCTCTCACCTGCCTCTGCCAGTGTTGTGAGCAGAGCCTGTGTTGCCATCCACTGGGCTGCCGCGGAACTGCTGCTGAGACCGGTTACTGGTTTCCACACAGTTAGCTGACATTATGAAACCAATGGGCAGTAGGAAAAGGACATTGCAGCCCCTATACTAAAAAAACCTCCCCCCCCTCAACTCTTTCTCTCTCTCTCTTACTGTCCCCTCCCACTACACTCTCTGCCTTATTCCCATTCTCTCATTCACTCTCTTCCCATCTCTCTCTCCACTTCCTTCTCTTCACCCTCCCCTCCTTATCTCTCTCGCCTGCTTCTCAGGATTGAAGCCGGGTCTCTGTCGCTGTGAGGCAGCAACTGTACCGCTGCATCACCGTGGTGAACTATACTCAGCATTCTGTATCCTCCCCTTTGCTTTATTTATTGTTCTTGAGTTTGACTTGAACATGGCCCAATACAGCAGCCGAAACAAAGTCATATTACAGGCACATGGAACGCAACGGCACGGCACGGTGGCGCAGCGGTAGAGCTACTGCCTTACTGCGCCACAGACACAGGTTCAATCCAAACATTCTCTAGTGTGCAGTCTACAAACTAAATAGTTATGTCTTAAATTGGGATAACTATTGCCAAATGCGGCATAATTGAATCTCTTTGCGTGTGTGTGTATTATGTGCAGTGTTGCTTGTGTGTGTGCGTGTACGTGTGTGTGTATGTGTGTGTGTGTGTGTGTGTGTGTGTGTGTGTGTGTGTGTGTGTGCGTGTACATGTGTGTGTATGTGTGTGTGTGTGTGTGCGTGTGTGTGTGCGTGTACGTGTGTGCGCGCGTGTGTGTGTTTGTGTGTGTGTGTGTGTGTGTGTGTGCGTGTACATGTGTGCGTGTGTGTGTGTGTGTGTGTGTGTGTGTGTGTGTGTGTGTGTGTGTGTGTGTGTGTGTGTGTGTGTGTGTGTGTGTGTGTGTGTGTGCGTGTATGTGTGTGCGTGTGTGTGTGTGTCTTAGAATATGAATGCATGACTGCGGGTAAGTGTCTGAACTATGTGTCGTATGTGTATGTGTGTATGTAATGTGTGTAGTGTATGTAGTTCTTCAGACTGAGAGCCAGGGGAGAAGGAAACGAGAGATATCGACGGTGACGTAGAGAGATATAAAACAATGAATGAAAGATATGCAAAAGAGTAACGATGAGAAAGGAAACAAGCCATTGTTAGCTGTTCGCTAGGTGAGGGTGAGAACTGCCAGAGGCAGCTCCTATTAAATCTTTTCCCCTTCACCTTTCAATCTGAAGAAGGGTCTCGACCTTTTCTCCAGAAAAGCTGTCTGACCCACTGAGTTACATCAGATATTTGTACAGACAGACAGAGCCCCATTATTCCCCTCTCGTAGAGTCATAGATGGCGCAGCGGTACATTTGCTGCCTCACAGCACCAGAGACCCGGGTTCGATCCTGACTACATGTGCTGCCTGCACGGAGTTTGCACATTCACCCCGTGACCTGCGTGGGTTTTCTCCGAGATCTCCAGTTTCCACCCACACTCCAAAGACGTACAGGTTTGTGGGTTAATTGGCTTGGTGTAACATGTCAAATAATTGTCCCCAGTGTGTGTAGGGTAGTGTTAGTGTATGGGGATCACTGGTCGACGCGGACTCGTGCAGTCAGTGTACAGATATCATCCTGCGAGTTCAGTTTAGTTAACTTTAGTAAACTAAACTAAACTAAACTAAACTAAACTCAACTCGACTCAACTCAACTCAACTCAACACACCAAGCAAAGGTAACTTTGCAGGTACTGTTATATGACTGGGTGAAGGGGTGGTCACTCCATATATCTTCTCTCCGGTATCGGTGATTGGGTTTGTAGGGGTTGCCCTCCCCCTGTATTGTCACCAAACTGTCAGAGAAACTGTCTGAAAATCACTGAGAGAGGAGACCTTCACTTGTTCATTACGAAAATCGAACCAGATATCCAACATTTAGTTTCCCAGCATCAGGCTCAAGGATCTCATTAAATGAAAGGTCAATTAATTTAATTGTTTTATGCTGGATATCTAACTTTGTTTTTTCAAATTAAATATGTGGGATGTACGGAAATGTAACCCTCACGAAAGTTACAACTCATGAATATCTCCCTGGATGATGATACTGATAATACTGACTAACATTTTATTATTGTCCTGTTAGGACAAAAGGGGGGATTGTGGGAACTGTGGGAAGAACTGAGCTGTTCTTCCATCTTGTATTTCAACATGGGCAGCATTCACTCTGTGGGAATCAAACGTTACTCCAGTGAATGGCTAAACATTCCTGGTACAGGTGTCCCATAGTGTTAAGAAAACCAGTTTGCGAAACACAAAGAAGAGCTTATGAACTCAAGGCTCCACCAACCCTGTCCAGCCTGTGTCTCAGGCTTCTGTATGTATCTGGGAAGATTAGGGAACGTCCAGCCTTGTCTCAGCATGCTTTGTATTGTGAGCACTGCATGCTTTGTATCGTGAGGCCAGTCTCTTGTTTGACTCTTCTCCTTGTCTGACAAGTTATTGCTAATAAAGTAGCTACAGTTTGATAGTCACTCACGAACCTCGCACACTAACACCATCCTACACACACTAGGGACAATTTACAATTTTATCAAAGCCAATTAACCCTACAAACCTGTACGTCTTTGGAATGTGGGATGAAACCGGAGCACCCGGAGAATGCTCACATGTGTCACGGGAAGAACATGCAAACTCCATACAGACAGCACCCAAGGTCAGGATTGAACTCTGGTGCTGTGAGGCAGCAACTCTACCGCTGCCCCACTTCAGTCTCCTAAGCCCTTTTGACATGCTGGGGTTTCCACAACGGAGTCTCTCCATTAACAACACTCTATCCATCCCATCCTTATAATCATCTTCATTCACCTTAATGTGGCACAGTGGCACAGTGGTAGAGATGCTGCCTCACACCGCCAGATACCCAGGTTCCATCCTGACCGCGAGTGCTGTCTGTACGCAGTTTGCACTTTCTCCCCGTGACCCGCGTGAGCTTTCTGCGGGTGATCCGGTTTCCTCCCACACTCCAAAGGTGTACAGGTTTGTAGGTTAATCGGTAAAATTGTAAATTATCCCTAGTGTGCGTAGGATAGTGTTAATGTGCGGGGATCGCTGGTCGACGTGGACTCGGTGGGCCGAAGGGCCTGTTTCCGCGCTGTATCTCTAAACTAAACTAAACTAAACTAGTATGTAGGTTAGTGCTAGTGTATGTGATTGCTGGTCGGTACGGTCTCGATGGGCCGAAGGGTCTGTTTCCACACTGTATCTCTAAACTAGTATGTAGGTTAGTGCTAGTGTATAAGCACTAGTGCATAAAGGGGGCAATGGATCAGCGTTCTCGTCGCGCCCCCCGTCACTACCCAGGTTCGCCTGGGGAAGCCAATGATCCTTCCAGCAGACTAAATACTACAAGAAGACGCCTGAGAGCCAAGTCAAAGAATCCTAGTCATTATCCCAAAGCCGAAAGCAGCAACAACGACCAGCCTCGAGAGCACCAAGCAGTAGGGCCTGCTCTCCGAATACTACAACTGAATGTTGAAGGCCTCTCTGCTGCCAAGCGACGCCTCATCGAAGTCCTCGCCCACCAACACTCTATTGACGTCATCTGTAATAGATTCAGGACTGGACATGGCCTCTGCTTGGCCAGCCTTCACAAATGGGGCAGCAGCCTAACCCCACGGTGTGTTTGTGGAGAGCAGCAAACAATGCAACACATCATTGAAGCATGCCCTCAACAAAGACTTAAAGGAGGACTTGTCACCCTTCATACAGCAGATCAAGAGGCAACTGCTTGGCTAAAGGACTTTGCATTCGCTAAATAAATAAGTGTATAAGTGATTGCTGGTCGGTACGGTCTCGATGGGCCGAAGGGCCTGTTTCCACACTTGGTTCCACATTGGACACTTGGCTCCACATTGGGGCCAATAAAGAAACTGGCTCCACCGAGTTTCTAATTAATGTACCCAGAGACCATTCAGGGTGATGATTGAACTGGTCAAGGATTAGATAATTAGTTTGAGTGAAATGGTATAATCGATAGACAGAGAAGCATATTGGGTCAGACGGTAGACACAAAAAGCTGGAGTAAGGGCCTGTCCCACTTGGGTGACATTTCGGGCCGAGGTCCTTTCAACAGACTGGTTAGGAATAAGGGAAACGTGAGGTATTGGCAATGATGTTGCGAGATATAGAACAAATGAGTGAAAGATATGCAAAAACGTAACGTAGATAAAGGAAACAGCTGTTTGTTAGGTGAAAACGGGAAGCTAGTGTGACTTGGGTGGGGGAGGGATAGAGAGAGGGAATGCCGAGGCTACCTGAAGTTAGAGTAATGAAAATTCATACCCCTGGGCTGTCAGCTGCCCAAGTGAAATATGAGATGCTGTTCCTCCAATTTGTGTTCAGCCTCACTCTGACAATGGAGGAGACCGAGGACAGAAAGGTCTGTGTGGGAATGGGAAGGAGAATTGAAGTGTTTAGCAATCGGGTCAGTTCAGGCGGACTGAACGAAGGTGTTCAGTGAAATGATGGCTCAAGCTACGTTTGGCCTCGCCGATGTATAAGAGTCTACATCTTGAACATAGATACAGTAGATGAGGTTGGAGGAGGTGCAAGTGAACCTCTGCCTAACCTGAAAGAACTGTTGGGGTCTCTGGACAGAGTCGAGGGAGGAGGAATAGGGACAGGTGTTGCAACTTCTGCAGTTGCAGGGAAAGTTACCTAAAGAGGTGGTGCATTGGGTGGGAAGGGATGAGTTAACCAGGGAGTTGCAGAGGGAAGGTCTCTGCGGAAGGCGGAAAGGGGTGGAGATGGGAAAATGTGGCTAGTGGTGGGATCCTGTTGGAGGAGGGGGACATTTCGGAGGATTATGTACTGTATGCAATGGCTGATGGGGTGAAAGGTGAGCACAAGGGGTAGGGGGAGCAAGGTCAGAGCTGCACGGTACCAAGGAGACACGAGTGAGGGCCTCATCTATGATGGGAGAGGGGAACCCTTGTCCCCTAAAGAATGAGGACATCTCAGATGTCCTGGTATGGACAACTTCATCTTGAGCGCACATGCGGCGTAGACGGAGGAATTGGGAGAGGGGATAGAGCCTATAGAAACTTAGATAATAGGTGCAGGAGTAGGCCATACGACCACCACACGGTCCTTGACAGATCTGGGTCAGGATCTATTGGCATGGAGTCCAAGACGACCGGAGACCCTTTTCTGCTGCAGCCTTCATCCGCCTTCCCAGCCGTTGTGACGCTCCACTAAGGTCAGCCATCATCCTCCGCATGTTCCACCGTTGTGGTCTTGTTTGGATTGCTCTTTGTCAGAGACCTCCCCCTCGACCTTACCGCCATGGATGGCCCTACTAGGAGCATAGCTCCAGACGGCATTGCTCTCAGGATCTCAAGACCACACAAGCTTCTCCACCACGACATGGTGACAATCCACGGAGAATTCACCATATTACAGCACAGGAACAAGCCCTTCGGCCCACCATATATGTGCTGGATAGTATGACAGCAGACGTCTGTGGAGGCCAAGTCAATGGATATTTAGCACGGGTGTCAGGAGTTATGGGGGGGAAGGCAGGAGATTGGGTATTGAGAGGGAAAAATAGATTAGCCATGATTGAGTGGCAGAGTAGTTGATGGGCCGAATATCCTTATTCTTCTCATAGAACTTATGAAACTAACTGCCTGTACATAATCCATTATTCCTCCAATCCATATCTAACTAAATGCCTCTTACAAAAAACGTGATTGCATCTATTTCTATCACCACCCCTAGCCGCCCGTGTGAAAAATTAACCTGCCCCGTGGTTTAAACTGGTGAAGATAGACACAAAATGGTGGAGTAACTCAGCGGGTCAGGCAGCATCTCTTGAGAAAAGGAACAGGTGACTTTTCGGGTAATCTAGGGCTATGGGGAGAAGGCAGGAGAATGGGGTTGAGAGGGAGAGGTGGTTCGACCACAATTGAATGGCGGAGTAGACTTGATGGGCCGAATGGCCTAATTGTGTTCTTATCACTATTGAACATCATTTATCAGTCTTCATTAGGGTCGAGGTCAGGACCCTCCAGGTCTGAAGATGGGTCTCAACCCGAAACGTCACCAGTTCCTTCTCTCCAGGGATGCTACCTGACCCACTGAGTTACTCTGGCACTTTGTGTCTATCTTCCTTGTAAACCAGCACCTGCGGTTCCTACTTACATGTTTAATATTTAATCTGGTGATGTGTATTCACTGGAGTCGGGTCTTCAGTGAAGATAGAGACAAGCTAGTTCTCTTCCAGTGTTAAATATTTAACATTCTCCCATCAGGCAAAAGGTATGGAAGTGTGAAAACACACGCCTCCAGCTTCAGGGGCAGTTTCTTCCCAGCTGTTATCAGGCAACTCAACCATCCTGAGTACAATTGAAAATAGATAACATAAGTATAGAAAGAGTATATGAAAATACATTTCTTGGTGTGATCTTAGACCACAAAATCTGCTGGGAACCACATATAAACCACGTCAAAGCAAAACTGGCAAAGTCTGTAGCAATATTGGGAAAATCAAGACACATTCTGGACCACAAATTATTCCATACTCTGTATAGTACACTCACATTGCCATATCTGAGTTACTGTGTGGAGATATGGGGTAACACCTACAAAACCAACCTACAGCCGTTATGCACATTACAAAAAAGAGCAATAAGAATTATCAATAACGTTGGATATCTTCAACATACCAATTTATTATTCTTAAAGTCACATACACTGAAGTTCACCGATCTGGTTAAATTTAAGACTGCGCAAATCATGTACAAAGCAAGAAATAATTTACTTCCAAGAAATATAGAAAAACTGTTTATGGAAAGACAGGGTGGGTATAATTTGAGAGGGGAACATAATTTAAAAAACTCAATGTCAGAACAACTCTTAAAAGTATGTGCATAGCAATCTGTGGTGTGAATTTGTGGAATGGTCTGTGACAGGAGATAAAACTTAGCACAAGCATAATTCAGTTTAAAAAGTTGTACAAAAACACTTGTTTAAAAGGATATTGGGATGAGGATAGGTGATTGTGAGTGGGATATTTGTTATACTGATTGTATTGGGAAGGGTGATTATAGGGTGATGGGTTGTATATATGACTAAGATACTGTATAGTATATGAGGGTTTTTTCTTTTCTTTTTTATTTTTTTCTCTCTTTCTTGTATGGCTTTGTAAATATTTGATTAGTGTATAAATGTAAATAATCTGGTGTACATACAGCTACTGGTGTACATATGGTGTACATATAGCTGCTAAATTTGTATAAGATCATTATAAGCAGTTGAATAAGGGGTGGGAATTAATAAGCTTTGGCTTCTTCCTGCTCCTTTTCGGACACATACGATTTCATTTATTTATAGATATTGTTTATGACACTTTATAAATATTCTGTTCGAAATAAAGAATAAAATAAATAAAATAAATAAATACATCCTGTGGATGTCGTGTACCTGGACTATCAGAAAGCTTTTGATATGATCCCACACAGGAGATTAGTTTGCAAAATTAGAGCACTTGGTATTGGGGTTAGGGTATTGACATGGACAGAAAATTGGTTGGCAGACAGGAAACAAAGAGTAGGGATTAACGGGTCCCTTTCAGAATGGCAGGCAGTCACTAGTGGGCTGTGTTGTGTACTACACATCAGTCCATTGGATTTCGCAGGAGTGGTCTATCTTGCTCCGCTATAGGATCTTTGCTCGTGAGGTGTCACAAGGCTTGGTGCTGGGAACGCAGATATTTACAATATAAATTATTGATTTAGATGAAGGAATTAAAAGTAACATTAGCAAATTTGCAGATGACACAAAGATGGGTGGCAGCGTGAACAGTGAAGAGGATGCTATGAGGATGCAGGGTGACTTGGACAGGTTGGGTGAGTGGGCAGATGCATGGCAGATGCAGCATAATGTGGATAAATGTGAGGTTATTCACTTTGGTGGTAAGAACAAGAAGACAGATTATTATCTGAATGGTGTCAGATTAGGAAAAGGGGAGGAGCAACAACACTTGGGTGTCTATGTGCATGACACTGAAAGTAAGCATACAGGTACAGCAGGCAGTGAAGAAAGCTAATGGCATGTTGGCCTTCATAACGAGAGGATTTGAATATAGGAGCAAATATGTCCTTCTGCACACTGGTGAGACCACACCTTGAGTATTGTGTGCAGTTTTGGTCTCCTAATTTGAGGAAGGGCATTCTTGCAATTCAGGGAGTGCAGCATAGGTTCGCAAGCTTAATTCCTGGGATGACGGGACTGTCATATGATGAAAGAATGGAGCAACTGAGCTTGTATTCACTTGAATTTAGAAGGATGAGAGGAAGACTTACAGAAACATAAAATTATTAAGGGTTTGGACACGCTAGATGCAGGAAACATGTTCCCGATGTTGGGGGAGTTCAAAACCAGGGGCCACAGTTTATGAATAAGGGGTAGGCCATTTAGATCTGAGATGCGGAAAAACTTTTTCATCCAGAGAGTTGTGAATTTGTTGAATTCTCTGCCTCAGAAGGGAATGCAGGCCATTTCACTGGGCATTCTTAGAGCTAGCGGAATCAAGGGATATGGGGAGAGGGCAGGAATGGGGTACTGGTTGTGGATGATACCCTGATCACATTGAATGGCGGTCTGGCTCGAAGGGCCGAATGGCCTGCTGCTGTACCTATTGTTTATGTATCTATGTATCCTCCCACAACCAGAGAGCAGTGCTGAACTATTATCTACCTCTTTGGTGGTCCTCGGACTATCCTTGATCAGACTTTACCTTGCACTAAACATTATTCCCTTATCATGTATCTATACACTGTAAACAGCTCGATTGTAATCCTGTATTGTCTTTCAGCTGACTGGATAGCACGCTACAAAAAGCATTTCACTGTACCTCGATACACGTGACAATAAACTAAACTGAAATAAATTGAACTGAACAACAACTAACTCTTAACGTGAACAAATGGTCCTCAGTCTAACTAGTTGAACCCACAAAGCAATGACGTTCCTTGCATTGGAAATCCAGCAGTGTGTGTATGCTTGCCGATGAATACAATGTGTACTCTTTGATATGAAAATGATAACGCCCGCGTGGAGAACATGGGATTACTAGGAATGCTGCCTCACAGCATCAGAGTCCCGTGTTTGATCCTGGGTGCTGTCTGTGCGGAGTTTGTACGTTCTCCCCGTGACCTGCGTGGGTTTTCTCCCAGATCTTCAGTTTCCTCACTCACTCCAAAGACGTGCAGTTTATAGGTTAATTGGCTTGGTATAAATGTCTTTTTTTAATTGTCCCTAGTGTGTGTCGGACAGTGTTAATGTGCGGCGATCGCTGGTCGGTGCGGACTCGGTGGGCCGAAGAGCCTGTTTCCACGCTGTAACTAAACTAAACTAAACCAGCATCAGTGGGCACGAGTGGTCCGTTTAAATGGTCACATCAAGGAGCAAGTGGTGTTTTTCTGTGTATAAGTGTAACAGTGTGTCAAGTGTATAAATCTGAAGAAGGGTCTCGACCCGAAACATCACCCATTCCTTCTCTCCATAGGCGCTGCCTTGTCCCGCTGAGTTATTCCAGCTGTTTGTGTCTATCTTCAGTTTAAACCAGCATCTGCAGTTCCTTCCTACACTATATCTCTCTCTACATCACCGTCTATATATATCTCGTTTCCCTTTCCCCTGACTCTCAGTCTGAAAAAGGGTCTTGACCCGACACCTCACCCGTTCCTTCTCTCCAGAGATGCTGCCGTAGAAACATAGAAACATAGAAAATAGGTGCAGGAGTAGGCCATTCGGCCCTTCGAGCCTGCACCGCCATTCAATATGATCATGGCGGATCATCCAACTCAGTATCCTGTACCTGCCTTCTCTCCATACCCCCTGATCCCTTTAGCCACATCTAACTCCCTCTTAAATATAGCCAATGAACTGCCCTCAACTACCTTCTGTGGCAGAGAATTCCACAGATTCACCACTCTCTGTGTGAAAATTGTTTTTCTATCTCGGTCCTAAAAGACTTCCCCCTTATCCTTAAACTGTGACCCCTTGTTCTGGATTAGTTAGTCCAGCTTTTTGCGTCCACCAAGTGTAAGTACTTGAGTTCTTCAAATCTACGGAGGGACTTCATGAAATCATAGCCAGCCTTGCTTGTTGAACGTTTGGCAGCTATCGAGGGGACAGTTGGAAAGCAGGGTGTTGGCACTGGGAAGTCATACACTTATGCTCGAATTTCAAACAGTTGAAACCTTTCTCTTCAATGGTGGGCTGAAGGGCCTGTTTCCATGATGTATATGTGGGATGAAGGGCCTGTTTCCATGATGTATATGTGGGCTGAAGGGCCTGTTTCCATGATGTATATGTGGGCTGAAGGGCCTGTTTCCATTATGTATATGTGGGCTGAAGGGCCAGTTTCCATGATGTATATGTGGGCTGAAGGGCCTGTTTCCATGATGTATATGTGGGCTGAAGGGCCAGTTTCCATGATGTATATGTGGGCTGAAGGGCCTGTTTCCATGATGTATATCTAAACTAAATCAAACTATACTAAGCTCTCCGCCACATTAATCTGATTGTTTCCCCCCCCCCCCCCCCCTTCTCCCCATAGCCCCTGACAACCGTACTAATCAAGAATCTATCTTTCCCTGCCTTAAATAATATCAATTGACGGCCTCCACGGCCTTCTGTGTCATGTTTAGACATATATATTCCGATTTCCAATTGAACCTTTAAACGATTCTTTATCCCTGGTAATGAATGTTGGCATCAAACCCATATCACAGTGAGTTGAGGAATGAATGTAGATATCTTGGGAGATGGTCTGTGTGGAGAATGTTGCTGCATCTAATCCCCAGTCAGTGTTGGTTTCATGTAATGATTCCAGTCAGTGCATCCCAACCGTCCAATCCCGGAGATAGACAAATTATGCTGGAGTAACTCAGCGGGTCAGGCTGCATCTCTGGAGAGAAGGAATGGATGAGGTTTCAGGTCGAGACCCTTCTTCAGGCTGAGAATCAGGGGAGATGGAAAGGAGAGGTATAGATGGTGACATAGAGAGATATAGAAGAAAGGAAAGAAAGGAATGCAAAAAATAGAGACGGAGAGCAGGAGAAATCACAGAGAGAGAGAGGATGGTGCAGAACTCTCATGGGAGAGAGTCATAGAGTCATAGGGTAATACAGCACGGAAACAGGCCCTTCAGCCCAACTTGCCCACACTGCCCAACATGTCCCAACTATACTAGTCCCACCTGCCCACACTTCCCCCCCATATCCCTCCAAACCTGCTCTATCCATGTAACCATCTAACTGTGTAGGAAGGAACAGCAGATGCTGTTTTAAACCGAAGATAGACACAAAAAGCTTAACTCAGCGGGACAGGCAGCATCTCTGGAGAGAAGGAAAGGGTGACATTTCGGGTCGAGACCCTTCTTCAGACTGGTTAGCGATAAGGCAAACAAGAGATATAGACGGTGATGTGGAGAGACAAAGACTAATGAATGAAAGATATGCAAAACGTAACAATGATAAAGGAAACAGGCCACTGTTAGCTGTTTGAAAACGAGAAGCTAGAGCGACTTGGGTGGGGGAGGGATAGAGAGAGAGGGAATGCCAGGGGCTACCTGAAGTGAGAGAAATCAGTATCATACCACTAGGCTGTAAGCTGCCCAAGCGAAATATGAGATGCATTTAGCCTCACTCTGACAATGGAGGAGACCTAGGACAGGAAGGTCTGTTTATGAATGGTAAGGAGAATTAAAGTGTTCAGCAACCGGGAGATCAGGTAGGTTCAGGCTGGCTGAGCGAAGGTGTTCCGCGAATCGATCGCCCAATCTGCGTTTGGTCTCGCCGATGTATAAAAGACCACATCTTGAGCAACCGATTCAGTAGATGAGGGTGGATGAGGTGCAAGCGAACCTCTGTGTAACCTGAAAGGACTGTCGGGGTCCCTGGGAAGAGTCGAGGGAGGAAGTATAGGGCATGGCCGTCCGAAGCGGGGGTGCATTGGGTGCGACCGCACCCCCCTTTTTCCCCACAGAATAAGAAAAAATCCTTAGGAAAGAAATAAATAAAAAATTCGGGGGGGAAAAAAAGGAAAAAAATATCATTTCTCACTTTATCGGAAAAGCGCCCGAAATTCTGGTTCCTGCTGCTGGATGATTTTGGAGAAAAAAATGTGACCATCCGCACCCGCGCAGTTGGGGAAGCGACGCAAAATGACGCCGTCACTCCACGCGTGTGTACTCTACTCCAGGTAAGTAGTGGAATATTGCGTTGCGAGAGGGGAAGGCTGTTTTTTTGCCCATTTCTCCGGGCCGGGGGGGGGGGGGGTGTGTGCGGAGTGCAGTGTCTGCCCGCCCGGTCCAGTGCTTCCATCCGCGGCATCGAAGACTCACCAACGGCCAGCCAAGCCATCTTCCCCCCACGCCACACCCGCTGGCCCACGCCACCCCAACTGGGCCCACGCCACCACACTGGGCCCATGCCACCACTGCTGGCCCACGCCACACCCGCTGGGCCCACGCCACCACCGCTGGGCCCACGCCACACCCGCTGGGCCCAAGCCACCCCCGCTGGGCCCACGCCACCCCAACTGGGCCCACGCCACCACACTGGGCCCATGCCACCACTGCTGGCCCACGCCACCCTCGCTGGGCCCACGCCACCACCGCTGGGCCCACGCCACACCCGCTGGGCCCAAGCCACCCCCGCTGGGCCCACGCCACCCCAACTGGGCCCACGCCACCACACTGGGCCCATGCCACCACTGCTGGCCCACGCCACCCCCGCTGGGCCCACGCCACCACCGCTGGGCCCACGCCACACCCGCTGGGCCCAAGCCACCACCGTTGGGCCCACGCCACCGCCGCTGGGCCCATGCCACCCACGCTGGTCCCACGCCACCCCCGCTGGGCCCAAGCCACCCCCGTTGGGCCCACGCCACCGCCGCTGGACCCACGCCACCTCCGCTGGGCCCAAGCCACCCCCGTTGGGCCCACGCCACCCCCGCTGGGCCCACGCCACCCCCACTGGGCCCACGCCATCCTCACTGGGCCCACGCCACCCCCGCTGGGCCCACACTACCCCCGCTGAGCCCACACCACCCCCGCTGGGCAACGCCACCTTTATCGCCCCCCGCATGCTGGGCCCGCGCCACCTTCATCTTCGGCTCCCCCCGCCAGAAAGAGGGGGAGGGGATGTGGGATGGGGTTAGAGGGAGGGGAAGGGAGAGGAGAGAGATGGGGAGGGAAGAGGGAAAGTGGGATTATCTTTAGTGAGACTGCAAAATTAAGGTAGGTTTTAGAGCTATTATATTTTCTCCTCCATATGAATAATTTTAAACAATATCAAATAATGTCAAACAATTCGAACCGCTTTCTTTTCCTTGATAACAATACTGAAACATATGAATTCCATAGTATGTGATTTAAATGTACATTTTAATGGGATCATTATATACAGATGTAACATTTCCATTTTGAGATCGGGGGGTGGTGGGCGGTGGGGGGATGGGGGCAAATATGCGTCAAGCCAATAGCCTAATCGTTAAAGAGTTAAAAGATAGCCTAATCGATAAAGAGCTGAGAAGAGGAATCAGAGCTGCCAAGGAAAGGTACTCTGAGAAGTTGAGGAACAAGTTCTCAGCTAGTGACTCTTCTTCAGTTTGGAAGGGCATGCAAGAAATCACCAGCTATAAGAGGAAAGCCCCCCGCTCTTTGAACAATCGTCAGCTGACAAACAACCGGAATGAGTTTTACTGCAGGTTTGAAAATCAGAAACGTAACCCTGGTACCCCCTCCCCAACAAATACATCCAGACCCCAGTCTGCAAAGAATGGACCCTGCACCCTCGCCTTCCCATTCATCACTTCACACCTACTTAAGGCAAGAGTCCAGTATGAAAAGAGTGGACCCTTTCCCACCCCAACCAACAGGCCAAGACAGACTGGCGATTGATTCTTAATGGGTTGACGGTGGATATGCAATGGAAGGCATTTAAAGACTGCATGGATGAACTACAACAATTGTTCATCCCAGTTTGGCAAAAAAATAAATCAGGGAAGGTAGTGCATCTGTGGATAACAAGGGAAATCAGGGATAGTATCAAAACAAAAGATGAAGCGTACAAATTAGCCAGAAATAGCAGCCTACCAGAGGACTGGGAGACATTCAGAGACCAGCAGAGGAGGACAAAGGGCTTAATTAGGAACGGGAAAATAGATTATGAAAGAAAACTGGCAGGGAACATAAAAACTGACTGCAAAAGCTTTTATAGATATGTGAAGAGAAAAAGATTAGTTAAAACAAATGTAGGTCCCTTGCAGTCAGAAACGGGTGAATTGATCATGGGGAACAAGGACATGGCAGAACAATTGAATAACTACTTTGGTTCTGTCTTCACTAAGGAAGACATAAATAATCTGCCGGAAATAGCAGGGAACCGGGGGTCAAATGAGATGGAGGAACTGAGTGAAATCCAGGTTAGCCGGGAAGTGGTGTTAGGTAAATTGAATGGATTAAAGGCCGATAAATCCCCAGGGCCAGATAGGCTGCATCCCAGAGTACTTAAGGAAGTAGCCCCAGAAATAGTGGATGCATTAGTGATAATTTTTCAAAACTCTTTAGATTCTGGAGTAGTTCCTGAGGATTGGAGGGTAGCTAATGTAACACCACTTTTTAAAAAGGGAGGGAGAGAGAAAACGGGGAATTACAGATCAGTTAGTCTAACGTGGGGAAACTGCTAGAATCAGTTATTAAAGTTGGGATAGCAGCACATTTGGAAAGTGGTGAAATCATTGGACAAAGTCAGCATTGATTTATGAAGGGTAAATCATGTCTGACGAATCTTATAGAATTTTTCGAGGATGTAACTAGTAGAGTGGATAAGGGCGAACCAGTGGATGTGTTATATCTGGACTTTCAGAAGGCTTTCGACAAGGTCCCACATAAGAGATTAGTATACACACTTAAAGCACACGGTATTGGAGGTTCAGTATTGATGTGGATAGAGAACTGGCTGGCAGACAGGAAGTAAAGAGTAGGAGTAAACGGGTCCTTTTCACAATGGCAGGAAGTGACTAGTGGGGGACCGCAAGGCTCAGTTCTGGGACCCCAGCTATTTACGATATATATTAATGATTTGAACGAGGGAATTGAATGCAACATCTCCAAGTTTGCGGATGACACGAAGCTGGGGAGCAGTGTTAGCTGTGAGGAGGATGCTAGGAGGCTGCAAGGTGACTTGGATAGGCTGGGTGAGTGGGCAAATGCATGGCAGATGCAGTATAATGTGGATAAATGTGAGGTTATCCACTTTGGTGGCAAAAACAGGAAAGTAGATTATTATCTGAATGGTGGCCGATTAGGAAAGGGGGAGATGCAACGAGACCTGGGTGTCATGGTACACCAGTCATTAAAAGTAGGCATGCAGGTGCAGCAGGCAGTGAAGAAGGCGAATGGTATGTTAGCATTCATAGCAAAAGGATTTGAGTATAGGAGCAGGGAGATTCTAGTGCAGTTGTACAGGGTCTTGGTGAGACCACACCTGGAGAATTGCGTACAGTTTTGGTCTCCTAATCTGAGGAAAGACATTCTTGCCATAAAGGGAGTACAGAGAAGGTTCACCAGACTGATTCCTGGGATGTCAGGACTTTCATATGAAGAAAGATTGGATAGACTCAGCTTGTACTTGCTAGAATTTAGAAGATTGAGGGGGGATCTTATAGAAACGTACAAAATTCTTAAGGGGTTGGACAGGCTAGATGCAGGAAGATTGTTCCCGATGTTGGGGAAGTCCAGAACAAGGGGTTACAGTTTAAGGATAAGGGGAAAATCTTTTAGGACCGAGATGAGAAAAACATTTTTCACACAGAGAGTGGTGAATCTCTGGAATTCTCTGCCACAGAAGGTAGTTGAGGCCACTTCATTGGCTATATTTAAGAGGGAGTTAGATGTGGCCCTTGTGGCTAAAGGGATCAGGGGGTATGGAAAGAAGGCAGGTACAGGATACTGAGTTGGATGATCAGCCATGATCATATTGAATGGCGGTGCAGGCTCGAAGGGCCGAATGGCCTACTCCTGCACCTATTTTCTATGTTTCTATGTCTCTCTGAGCTCTGAATAACACTGAACACATGTCTACTAAACTGTGAGTGCCCTTAATGTGGTTTGAAAATGAAAATATGGTTGGTTTGAAGTAAAAATGCACTGCCTGCAAATGGTTGCTTGGGACGATGGGGTTGAAGTGAAAAGGCATTGCCTGCAAATGGTTGTTTGGGGGGTTTGGGTTGAAGTGAAAAGGCACTGCCTGCAAATGGTTGTTTGTCTAAACTTGACAACTTCCTGTTTGCACTATATTGATTTTAGATTAAATGCTACCACTTACGGCTGTGATTTTTGGCCATCTTATTCAGTCCCCCTCAGCTCATGAGGTGCAGAGGATTCTTCCCATCAATGAAAAACAAAAGTGTTATTAGTGTTTAAAAATTGTTGAGAATCTCTCTCCTGTCAATCACGCCATGAAGGCCACAACTTTTCCGGTGGGAGGGGATGTATTATAAAACCCGGAAGTGTGGGTGTGGCTCAGTCTCTGCATGATGGGGGAGGGAGAGGTCACGATTCTGTCTGAGCTGTGAATCAACTGAACACACTGAATGTCTACTGAACTGTGAGTGTGGTGCTTTGTGTGGTTTTATGGTGGTTTTTATGGTGGTTTCACCCTGCTTGAAATAGTATGAAACTGCATTTGAATGTGGTGGCCTTGCACCCTGCATGAGGTGGTATGAAACTGCATTTGAATGTGGTGTCGTTGCACCCTGCTTGAAGTGGTATGAAATTGCACTTGAATTTGGTGGCCTTGCACTCGGCTTGAAGTGGTTGGAAACTGCACTTGAATTCGGTGGCCTTGCACCCTGCTTGAAGTGGTAGGAAACTGAACCCGAATATGGTAGCCTTGCACCCTGCTTGAAGTGGTAGGAAACTGAACCTGAATTTGGTGGCCTTGCACCCTGCTTGAAGTGGTATGAAACTGCACTTGAATTTTGTGGCCTTGCACCCTGCTTGAAATGGTAGGAAAATGGATTTGAATTTGGTGGCCTTGCACTCTGTTTGAAATGGAATTTCAAGGAATAGCCGTGAGTCAACTGCCAGCCCACTAGCCGCGAGTGAGCTGCCAGCACATCAAGCTTGAGGGACTGAGCTGCTACCCCAAGAATCCATTTGGCCCACAATATCCATACTAGCCCTCTGGAGACCAGTAGTCCCTGCAGTCAACAACACCCATACTAGCGCTCCAGAAAGCCCCCCCCCCCCCCACTGGCCTCCAATATTGGAATTGGTGGAGAGGTGGAATATTGCGTCCCGTGTGAATATGAGACCCAACGGGTCCCACTTAGTCTAGTCATATATTAAAATTCTGATCTTGTACGTGTTTATATGTGTGTGTGTGGATATGTCTTCACAAAAACACTTTGTGGTAACAATAACATTTTACATATACAGGTCGACATCTTTCCCATCGAGACCGATCACCTAAACTGACCATTTTATGCTTTATTTCTCGACTTATTACTGATTAAAGTTTAAAAATGTCAAAAGACTTTGAATTTATAATGACCAGTTTACACTGATGACGTCACAATAGCTCGGCTCGCAGCCCATCTCATATACAGAATCTTCCACACGCTTTGAGTGAAGTCACCCCCATGACCCCTCCCCCCCGGATTATTCACACCCCCCCCACAGTTTATTTACACTCACCCCCCTGGTTTATTTATACTCCCCCCCAGTTTATTTACACTCACTGCGCCCGGTTTATTTACACTCCCCCCCCCAGCTTATTTCCACTCACTCCTCCCTGCTTATTTACATTACCCCAAGTTTATTTACACCCCCCTGCTTATTTACACTCCCCCTGGTTTATCTACACTCCCACCCACCCGGGTTATACACACTCCCCCCCCCACCAGGTTATTCACACTGTCCTCCCATGGTTATTCACACCCCGCACCCTCCCCCCTGCCAACTGCCTCTCTACCCCTTCACCATCCCTGTCTACCTCCTCCCCCTCCCTATCTTCCCCTCTCTACCACCTTCCTCTCTTCCATCCCCATCCCTCACTAACCCTCTACCCTCTCCCTCTCTACCTCCTCCCCCTACTTCTCTAACCCCCTCGACCCCCCATGGAACTGGAATTCCATATAGAAACTCCTCAGACCCCCTCTCCCAGACCTTTGGATGAGATCCCAGGCTGTGACCTACTCTACAGGGATCTGTTATACTATATATATACCCCCCGGGCCCTAGATGTGATCCCAGGCACTAAATGAGTCATACAGCCAATAGAGTGATAGAATGATACAGCATGTAAACAGGCCCTTCGGCCCAACTTGACCACATCGACCAACACGTCCCAGCTACTGCCCGTGTTTGGGCCATATGCCACCAACCCCATCCTATCCAAGTACTTGTCAAACTGTTTCTTAAACGTTGTGATAGTCCCTACTCTGGGCCGGAATGTGTGCCTCTGTGACACTGGGACATTCCCCTGACGGCTACTCTATGGACCTGGATAATCACCGTTTTTGGTCACCCACCAGCCGATGATGTAGCAGGTATCCAGGAGTGATCGTCCGTCTCTGCCAGAGGCGTCAACACGGTCTCCAGGTTGGCGCTGAACCTGATGCGTGACTTGATCTGGAATCAATAGACAATAGACAATAAGTGCAGGAGTAGGCCATTCGGCCCTTCGAGCCAGCACCGCCATTCAATGTGATCATGGCTGATCATCCACAATCAGTACCCCGTTCCTGCCTTCACCTCATATCCCCTGACTCCGCTATCTTTAAGAGCCCTACCTAGCT